>NC_044982.1:101593465-101751923 GCF_008728515.1 Papio anubis | reverse complement strand
GATAAGCAACTTCAGCAAAGTCTCAGGATACAAAATTAATGTGCAAAAATCACAAGCATTCTCCTGTCTTTTTTCTTCTATCCTCTTAGCATCACTTTCTGTTTCTGCAGACTTGGATGTCCCTCTAGCATGGCATTTAATGTCATGAAAAATCTGACTCCATGTATTTTCTTAGGTGTCTTACTGCTCAACACCACACTTTCTACATTTTCATAGAAATAAAATTCGCACCATTGTTTTCACAGGTCTCTTTTCCACCTCCCTACCCTTCATAAGTAGATAATAGTGTCCTGTAAGGAAAGGAGTTACATCTTTCTTATCTTTATGTCACTTATCTGGCATTAGAGGCTCAATAGTCACTCAAAAACTATTTGTTGAAGTGAATTGATTTTCTTAATCAGATTGTAGTGATTTGGAAATAGGCTCTTAGGCATACAAAAAATTCTGAACACATAGTAGGAGCTTAATAAATATTCATTGATTAAAATTTGTTAGCCAGGTTTCATTATCAGACAAAATGAAATACAGAAAATAAACTCCCATCTCAGGCTAACTTCTCCTCCTAGAAATAAAGTAGAGATGAATGATTCCATTGAGTTATATAGATGAGTATCTGGTCTGGCATCCATAAAGAAGAATAAATTAGATTTTTTAAATAGTTCCAGGGTTAATAATGTAAGATGTTATTAGTAGCACAAGTAAGGAATCATTTTTAATGCAGTCTATGACCTTTATCTTGATATACTGGAATGAGAGATTTATGCATCAGAATGGGAATAATTGCTCATTTTCAGCAAGGATTTGGAAACAAAGGGCAGAAGCTCAAATAGGGAACATTCAAGTTTGACTAAGAACCAACTGTGAGAATGCATTGCAATTTCCCAGGCCCCACACAAGGTCTCAGAAACTGAATCAGTCCAGAGGTAGATAGTAGTTAAGAACAAGAAAGCTACTCTTTCCACATAAATACATAAGTCATAATCATCAATAATTTAAGAAGAATAAAGGAAATTCAAAAACAGTCTATGTCAGTTTAATGAGATTTGGGGAAAAATATGATCTCCTTCTAAAGTTCCCTTCAATACAACAGGGCCTCTTTAACACATCCCGCATTGGATTTAATAGAGGTGAAACAGATTTAACCAATCTTAACCCAGACTTATTCAATATTATGTAGATTTTATAAATTCACTAGAGGTTCAATACCAGTTACTGTGAACTTAGTAAATCTTCCCTGATTCTTATTTGCACTTTCTGTAATTTAATAAGGAGGCAGGTGTAACCAACAGTAAGATTTAATATTTAGAGTTTTAGTGAAAAAAATAAATAAACAATTCAAAGATGCAGTCAATAGGCTTAAGACTTAACAAATATCGTCTCAACTCAGGGAAATACAAATTGAATAAAAATAGCCCTAATTGCTTGCTCTGAGACAAGTGTTCAATTTACCAATCATTTTTATATATTTAATAAATGGATTATTAAATCAAGTGCAATGCTCATTAAAGATTATATCATTTGAAGGAACTCCTCTCAGCTATGATTTATTTACTTTAATGCCCCATTGATTAAATGTTCTTCAGATTTTAAAAGTCCACTTCAGGTTTAATAGGTATCAGGTCAATTTAGAAAAGCATTTGGAACACATGAAAGCCAATCAGCAGGGCAATGATATGTACACTCTGTACTGTATGGGTGCCATAAGTAGGAGGGATGTTGGAAAATCATGTACTTAAAATGCTACTTAAAAGCATTTCCAAGAGAAAATACTATAATTCTCTAAGCTTCTCAAGTGCCTTTAAGTGGGATGGATGGGAGCAAAAGGTATAACCCAAGGAAAGGCTGGTAAACGGGAGAAATTCTCCGGAGTAGACCTAGGAATATGACTTTTGGTGGAACTGCCTCACAGCTACAGTGCCTTCTTTGGAAGTTATATGAATTAGGGCTGTAACCATATCTCCGGGGTTCCAATGACATGTTTTATTCTTCCATGTATCATGTCTCCAAGACATCTATAGAGTTACAACTTTGAAATTTGGGGTACATTCTTACTTGGCTAAATTCCACAGTGATGTAATATTATGATTCCAAGAATTGATGTCTGCTAGGGTTCAGTGCTTTTGTTGTGATTTGATAGATAAAGAACAGATTCTATGTGAAGCAATACCTTGGATACTGCACCCAAATTGTTACTCTGTGCATTTATGGAAAGAAGATAACATGGCATTTTATACTTAATCATTAAGTCAAGAGTCCCTGGATACCACAGCAGGTAATCAGTGAGCTCAACACAAGCCTTTCATTTGTCCTTTTACTGCTAAAATAATAACACACTCACTTCCATTTATTTAGCAGCTACTATACACTGTATATACTGGATACTATCTTTTATTTACTGTAAATATTCTAAATGAAGTTCTACACATCTTCATATTATAGAGTAACACACTAAGATTTTGAAGTGAAATAACTTAATTCAAATAGCTAGTGAGTAGCAGAACTGATATTTGACATCAAAATTACATCATTCCAAAATATACGGATTTCTTTTGCTATCTAACATTGTTTCTGTGGAATATCAGGACCATCAAATTTGATTAAAATCATAAATTGAGTGGCTATCTTTTTTTCCTCTCACAGTGCTGAGTAATAAAGATACAGAAATTAAAAGAACAAAAAAGCAGACCTGTTTTCAAGTAAATCACTGTTTGCTTGGAGAGAAAGTCAAGTTAAGAGAAAATTAACAAGTCGTAAGACAAATATTTTGATAGAGCAATTCACTGTGCCCAATAGAGGCATTTAGTTGCACCATATGGGAATAATAAACGAAGGTGTCTGAGACTACTAAGCTGTGTTTTGGGTAATAAACCCAAAAGAACACGAAGAATGGCATCTTGAACAGAAAAAAGTTTATGTGTAAAGGCATAGTGATAGACCCATAATATTTTAAGTATGCATGAAGTCATCTACATGTCTCAGAAAACGCATGAAAGATCAGCAATACCATTTCCCAATACTAAAGATGACTTATTCAGGTGCCAAGTCAAATGAATGACGTAAGGATATTATTTTCAAACAATGGTGTTAGATTCTCAAATAAACAATATAATTATTGAGCTGTAACTCATTCCAGACACAAAAATTAACTTGAAATGTTACAGAGTCTGAAATAGGAAAGCTGGAACCATGAAACTTCTAGAAGAAAATATAGGAAGTCCCTTTTTAATCTTGGGTCAGAAAAAAATAGACAAATAAAAATCACTAATCATAAAAGACAAATAGGATTGATAAGACTTCATCAAAATTAAAAAGATATACTCATCAAAAAGAACCATTAACAAAATAAACTGGCAAATTACAGACAAGAATAAAAGTTTTTCAATATATAATATTGGACGAAGAAATTATATACGGAAAACATGATGTATTCCTAAAAAGCAATAACAAAACAAAAATCCAATTTTAAATGGGCAAAAGACTTAAACACATAATCACTAAAAACTGCATGAATAGACAATAAGCTTAATATAAGGCACTCAGTTATTAGGTAAATACTAGTTTAAGTCATAATATAAAGCCATTTAATATTTTCCAATTGAGATAAATAAAAAGACTGATAATACCGAATGTTTTGGAGGTAATGAAGTAGCTAAACTTCTCACACACTGCTTGTAGAGACAGCTTTCAAAAACTCTAGCAATTTTACAAATAAACTAAGCATAGATACAGCCTACAACCCACCAATTTGAATCCCAGCTATGTACCCAAGAGGAATAAAAACATCAATGCATGCAAGACTTATGCAAGGAAGTTTATGGAAACCTTATTCTTAATAGCCCCAAACTGAAAACAACTATCAGGAGGTATTTGAATCAACAAATTGCAGCATATTCACACAATTAAATATTCATCAACAACAAAAATGAATAGCCTACTGATACATATGACAATGTAAATAAATCTAAAAAACATCAGACACTAAAGAATACATACATACCATCAGAAGGAATTGCCTTTGTGGGGTCTGGGATGACACTGAATGAAAAGGAGCATGAAGAATCTCTCTGGAAAGTTAGAACATTTCTATATCTTGTTTTAGGTAGCAGTTACATAGGTATATGCAATAGTCAAAACTTACCAAGCTTCAAACTAATATTGTATTCTTGAAAATTTTTGTATTGTATTTTGTATTGTATTTTTGAAAAAAAAAAAAGACCTTATTCTGAAAAGGTCTTCATAAGCCACAGCAAGAACCATCCTAAAATATCTCCACTCAGTGGCAGTGAACAATTCAGAAGAATGAAGAGGAAGGCCAATTTTAATTTCTTCATGCTGGAAGAGCATCATTACGATAGGCTTTCAGGTTGGAGTGTAAAATATGTTCTATCCCTTACTCAATTTTTTAGTCCATTGGATAGCGAAACCATGCATTTTCCTCTCCTGAAATAACTGTTAGAAGTCGGAAATCAAAATTCTCTAATGTGAAAAATGCAGATGAGTATTTAGAAGGCTTGGACATTCAAGTCCCAAGTCAGCAATGGTACAGGTGACTTTGGGCAAGTCCATGAACCATCTGGAGCTCAGTTTTCCATTGTAGGTCATGTGTGTGAGAGGCAGGTGAGGGGAGGGGGAGTTGTACAACCTAGTGATGGACAAAGATTTGCGACGGTAATATAACAAGAGAGGGAATTTCAAAGAGGAGAGTTTGAGCTTTCAAATGCCCTGAGAGACAGAAAGTATTTTCTTTTAATTCTAAGACATATTAAGGCACTACCTGGCTAACTAGCATCTTTAGGATGCCCTGAAATTAGTCACCTGGAATTAAACTTCCCAGTGAGGGCTGAAAGTATGGGACTGATATGCTGGAGGTTGAAATATCAGAAGATACCTCCCAGTGGGAAAGTCAAGAAAAATAAATAAATAAATAAATAAAACCTCTAAATAGCATGAATAACATCAATAGATAGCTGAATATTTAGAGTCAAGCCAACAGATTTTGAAATACTCATGTGCATATTTAGTTTGCATATACTACATATTAGTGATACACATAGGCCTGCACAGACTTTCTAAATATGAACTCTATTTTTGTAGTCTTACGTTAAAAGTGTTTGAAAATTGGAGTCAGAATGCGACCAATTTAGTATACTAGATATTCATGGCTGTGTTTGACACAATAGGTCACACATGTAGGAAAAGCTTCTTTAAATCAATGTGAAGGAATAATATTTTAAAGTACTCATTAGTGTGATTTGAATTTCACACCTATTAACAGTATTTTCCTGGGTCTTCATCATAAATAATTACTAGTATATATCTATTAAAAGATGAATTTCAATACTATCCCTTTGTATAACTTGTTTTAAGAACATTTAAGTCTAACAGCATTTTACTTTGAGAATATTCTTCACTGGAAAACTGAATGTATTATTTTGGATGTATCATTAGTTTCCTCAACCAAAAATTTTTACCATTCTTATCATGTATTGAGAGAAGTTTTTAAAGGTTATTACAAGACTGACTCACATTCCATTGAGTTTCACAAGTTTATGAAGATATTATCACCACACCAGGAAGTATTCATGATTTGTTCAGAATATTGAATAAGGTACCATGTTCAAATACTGCTAAAGAAAGTATAATACAAACATTTATGTGCATGATGCTTAACAAAGACCTGAAAATTATAGGCATGTAATTAGAATTTCTCAATAATTTGTCAGATGATAAGGCAGGAATTATTGCACTCATTTGACCAATAAGGAAACTGAGGCTCAGAGGTTTGGTAATTTAACCAATGAAACCCATGTACTAATAGGCACGATAGAAACTTGACCTTGGTCTTCTGATTTAGATAAGGACTTTTCACAGCCCCAAATGGCCTTTCTGACTTGCACTTCATTTTTAGAATTATATATACTTTTTGCTATAAAAACCACAGAGCTTATCTTCCACATGAAAAGTAACAGTGACTCCTGTCCTTGATTTCAAGCTGCTAACCTTTAGCAGGATAGGAAAAGGGACTTCAGAATTTAAGACAAAGAGACCTGGAGGGGAAAGTAGACTCAATACAAATAAGCCTAGTTATCCCTAGCTAACACTCTTTTAAAATAGATCAGCCAAAGGGAATTCTGGGGGAAAAAAGGAGAAACCATCACTCAAAGGAGATAATAATCTTAATTGAAATCAGAAAGCCTTCAGATCTCGTTGTGTATAAATGTATGTGCTGTAATAGTGAACATTTAAAATCCTTATGGGATTTTTAAAATTCTGAACGTGTTTAATCTTTTTTTTCCCTTATTTTTTCCTAATTGGAGGTGGATAGGGAGGAGGAAGTTCAGGAAAATCAGAATCCCAGAACCATTCTCTGCTTCCTGAAAGTTCTTTCTATGGTGCTTCACTGGGCTGTCTGGAATCCAGGATCTTGGGGGAATAACAATGATGTGGCATTCTAAAGGAAAAAAGAAAGTAAAGAAATAAGAACTTGGTATTCTTAAGGAAACATGCTGTAGTGACAGGTATCCATAGGTTCCCTTGGAGGGTGGAAATGAAGTTGGTTAAAATTCTGCAGCTGAACACACTAAAGATAGAGACAGTCACATGAGAATGTGGAGCAGAGATTTTTCTGCAATAATTCAGCTCACAACATCTTTTGAATAAACAATTAAAATATACAAACATAATAGTGACATTCTATGATATTGTGATAGAAGAAATATATATTTTGTTTCTGTCCTTGGTTCCTGGCAGAAAATTCATAAAACCCTTGGAATTTCCCTATGGGGTGAGAGGGGCATTTTTTGCTATGCGTCATAAGCCCCACTCAACCACACCTGAGTTTATGCTAATGAGGTGACTCTTAGGGGATGGGACTGGTTGCCTGAGGAAACAACCATGTGATTAGAGGTTGTAACTTTCAGCCTTACCCCTTGACCTCTGAGAAGGGCAAGAGAGACTGGAGATTAGCTTTAATCACCAATAGTCAATTATTCAATCAATAAGTCTTACGCAATGCAGCCTTATGTAATGAAGCCTCCATCAAAACTGTAATGGAAAGGATTCAGAGAGCTTCTGGGTTGGAAACACATGGAGGTGCTTGAAGGCAACAAGCTTGGAGAGAGCATGTGGAAGCTCCACATTGCCCCTGTACCTCGCACTGTGCGTCTTTTCCATTTGGGAAAGATGTATTCTGACTTGAATCTTTTTATGATAAATAGGTACATATAAGTAAATATTTCCCTGAATTATGTGAGCCATTCTAGCAAATAACTGAACCCAAGAAGGAAGTCATGGATAATCTTGACTTATAGTTGGTGGGTCAGAAGTACGAGAGGTCCAGACTTTCAACTGGCATCTGAAGCTGGGAATAAGTCTTGTGGCACTGAGCTCTTAGCCTGTGCAGTCTATACAAACTATGTGCAGTTAATGTCAGAATTGAGTTAAATTGTCCACTAAACATTGGATAATTGGTTGGTGTGGGAAAAACCACCAGACATTTGGTGTCAGAAGGTTTCTGTGTGAGTGTAGAGAGAAATTTATTTATTTTATACATCATTAAATAGAGCCAATTCATGAAGACTCCTATTCTCTTGTGTGCTTGAGCATCTTATTAAAAAGAAATATCTCCAGGGCAAAACCAAGTTAAGGAAAGTTATTGGCATGACTCTCTAGCCACAGGTATAGAAGGCAAGCATACCTCAGGTGAGAAATATATTGTCCCTGGTTGTTTTCTTTAAAATTGTAGTCATCACTCATCGTTCTTAACCACTCTATAAGAGAGGGGCAGGATTTAGGGTCCTTGGCTCTTAAAAACAAAACCAAAAAACAAAAACAAACAGGGACTTCTCATTTTAGCTCCACATATACCATTTTACAACAAAGAAAACCTAGGTAAGTTAAACACTAATAACTTTTCTTAGACCCATCAGAGGGATGAGTTTTAAAGCTTAATCTCCAGTCTAAAACCTGAAGAACCATATAAATTCAGAGTTACAGGAGAAATCTCCTTACATAGAGCAGAAACCACTAAGGGTATAAAATGATAGAAACACTTAAATAATTTTGATGAATTGCTGGAGAGGGAGTGTGTACTAGTTTAAATGAAGCTCATACTTCATTCTGGGGCTATAGTCTTAGGGAACCTCCCACACTTCTGTAGGATGTACCTCCAGCAACATCTAGGAATTTTCACATGGTGAAGACCAGACAAAAATACTTTCCTGGCACTAGTAAGAGGAGTTATAGGGTAATCCTTGTGAAATATGCCCAGAGCCTTCTCTATAATAAAGACCTATTCTTCAGGGAATAAGAATTTACCAGAACCTTGTCCCAAGGAATGAGGAAAGAACATTCCTCCAACTCCAGTCCCCTATAGCCTGCATTTCACACCAAATGTGGGAAGTTGGAGAGGTTGGCCCTAAAAGAAGAAATACTTCTGAAGATCACAGGTCAGAGAAGCAAAGCCAGCAAAATAATTAGATTTAATTAGAATTTTGTAGAACACTCCTCTTGTTTTATGCCTTAACACCACATCAAAATGGAGAATAGGTTTACAGATTATAGCTGAAATAACGGCAAGATGCAGACCCTCTCTGAGGAAGCCAACGTCAAAACAGAAGACAAATCAAGGACACTGAAGAATTTAAAGCCTCTGGTACCTATAATGACAATAAATACCAAACAAAACCCAAGCTCCTAGTCAAATTAACATAAAACTTTATACTAAGGTCTTACATATCTCAATTCCTATGACCAATATCATATCAAGCTTCTAATCAAACATTGCAGGGGATGCTGAAAGGCAAAAACAAACAAACAAGAAAACACAGTTTGAAGAAGTTGTACATCAGAACCAATCGATATGACAAATATGCTGGAATTATAATATAGAAAATGTATTGGCATGTTAATAGTTCTCATGGCAAAAGTAGACTGCTTGAGAAAACAGATAAAATATGAAAAAAGATGGAAACTCAGAATAAAACAAAAGAAATAAGCAGACATGAAAAATACTGTAATAGAAATAAATAATGTTTATAATGAGCTCATTGGTAAACTGGTCACAGTTTAGCAAAGAATTGGTGAGTTTGTTGATAGGTCAGTAGGAGTTTCACAAACTCAAATAGAAAGAGAAAAAATAGTTTTAAAAAAGAGCAGACCACTCAATGACTGTACAATAATTTCAAAACATGTGACATACACGTAAGTGCAATACCAGAAGAAAGAGAGAATAGAGTAGAAAAAAATGTATTCAGTAATACTGGTGGAGAATTTTCCAAAATTAATGACAGCCACTAAATCACAGACCCAAGAAGATGAGAGAACACCAAACTGAATGAATACCAAAGGAAATACATTTATACATATCTTATTTAAACTTCAGAAAAACAAAAGAAAAAAGAAAATCTTTAAAGTAGCCAGGGGAAAAGGATGGTCGGTGGGTGGTTGAGGGGAGACACATTACCTTTAGGGAGCATAGATAAGGATTACAGCAGACCTTCTCAAGAGAAACCAGGCAAGCAAGAAGAGACTAGAGTAAAAAATATGTAAGGTATTGGAAGGAAAAAACAACTATCAAACTAGGTTTCAACATCCAGTGAAATTATCTTTCAAGTGCAAAGGAGAAATAAAGACAACATCAAACAAAGAAAAACACTGAGGGAATTCATTGCCAGCAGCTCTGCCCTGCAAGATGTATTAAACATTTTCTTTAGCCAGGCAGCAAATGGTAAGAAATTTGGATCCACATTTTAAAAATACATAGTATCAGAGAAGTAATAAATAAGAGGCTGGGCGCAGTGGCTAATGCTTGTAATCCCGCCAAGGCGGGAGGATCACCTGAGGTCGGAGTTTCAAGACCAGCCTGACCAACATGGAGAAATTACATCTCTACTAAAAATGTAAAATTAGCCAGGCATGGTGGTGCATGCCTGTAATCCCAGCTACTTGGGAGGTTGAGGCAGGAGAATCGTTTGAATCCAGGAGGCAGAGGTTGCGGTGCGCTGAGATCGCATCATTGCAATTCAGCCTGTGCAACAAGAGCAAAACTCTATCTCAGAAATAAATAAATAAATAAATAAATAAATAAAACTACTGTTTATTTAAAGTAATAATAGTAACAGTGTTAATAACATATAAATAAGTGAAAAATGACAGTAATGACATTAGTCATTAAGAAATTAGAGGGAGGAATTAGGAATACTCTGTTTTAGTTACCTGAACTACAGGTGAAATTGAATTTTGTGATTTAAATGTGGGCTTAAATTAGTTAGAATGTATATTGTAAACTATAGTTCAGTGTTTAAACAATTTTTCAAAGAAGCATAATGAATATACTAAGAGAGGAGGTAAAATTGAATCATATAAAATGCTGAATTAAAGCCAGAAAGTAAAAAAGAATATTTCGCTGGCAATAAGAACAAAAAACAGTTTAAATAACAGCTTATATTACTCCAAATATATCAGTAATTACTTTAAAAATCCATGATCTAAATGCACCAATTCAAAGATGGATATCATAAGAGTAAATAGAAAAATAAGATCCAAATATATTTTGTATACAAATAACTAATTTTAAATATAAAGAATCTGATAGATTAAAGAGATGGAGAAATATATACCATGGTAACACTGACCAAAAGAAAGTTGAAATTGCTATATTAATTTCAGACAAAAGGTATTTTGCAAAGAAAGAAAAATTATTAGAAGTAAAAGACACTAAATAATGATAAAGAAGTAAATTGTCTGAGCAAAAATAAAAATACTAAAAGAATATGTACCTAACAATAGAGTCAAAATACATAAGACAAAAAAAATAGTTAACTGCAACATGAAATAAATATATCTACTATTATAGTTGGAGGCTGCACTACTGCTCTTTGAATAACTGATACGTCAAGCAGGTAGAGAATCAGAAAAATATTGAATAATAGTATCAACCAACTTGATCTAATTTACACTTGTAGAATACTCCATCCAGTGATAGCAAAATACATATTTTCTCAAGCTGTTATGGATCTCTCACCAAGATATATCACATTCTGTGTCATAAAACAAACCACAAATTTAAAAAATTAGAAATTTAAGAAAACATGTCCTCAAACTCCCAATAAAATTAAACCAGAAATCAATAAAGATAGTTGAAAAATTAAACAACAGATTTCTTAATAACATACAATCAAAAAGAAGTCTTAAGAGAAATATGCAGATATTTTCAACTAATAGAAATGAAAATATAACTTATACAAGTTGTTGAATGCAGCAAAAACAGTGTCTACAGGAGGTATGTATCATGAAATACATATATGAGAAAAGAAAAATGATCTAACATTGATAACCTAAACTTTCAGCTTAGAAAATTAAAGAAATCAAACATTTTTAACTAAAGAAAACAGAAGAAAAAGAATAATAAAATTAATAACAGTAATCAGATAAACTGAAGGCAGGACATCAATGAAGAAAATTAATAAACCAAAACTGGGTTATTTGAGGAGAGCAATAAAATCGATAAACTTCTCACCAGGCTAGCCAATAAAAAAGAGTAATTGCCAATATTATAAATGAAAGAGAGATCATGAATATTGGTCCCATGGGCATTAAAAGAACATAAAGAAAGGCTATGAACATATAAACATACATAAAAACAAATTTGATAACTTACATGAAATAGATTAACTGTCTGAAGGACATAAACTGTACAAATTTACACTAAGTAAGTTACTTGACCACTCATGTGTCTAAACAAACAGAATCAATTAACAACCTTCTGAAATAGAAATCACCAGGTCCACATGATTTCACTGCTAAATTACATTGACTATAAGAGGAAGAAATTGTATCAATTCTTCACAGTCTCTCACAGAAAACAGTAGGGAAAACTTCTTAATTTGTTCTATGAGACCAACATTATTCTAATACCAAAACTAGGTAAAGACTCACAAAAAGGAAATCAAAGACCAATATTCTTCATTAATATAGATGCAAAAATTTTGAGCAAAACATTAAGAAATTAAATTCAACAATCTATGAGAAAAATTATATGCCACAATGATGTGAGATTTATTCTGGTTCAGTCATGCAAGGCTGGTTCAGCAGCAGAAAATCAATTAATGTAATCTACATCAACAGACTGAGGAAGAAAAATACTGATCATGTCAATTGATGTAGAAAGAGAATTTGACAAAATCCACTACTTACACATGGTAAAAACCATGAGGTAACCAGGAATAGAGGAGAACTTCCCCAATTTGATTAAAAAAAAATCTACAACAAAACCTTAGAACTAATATTACACTTAATGGTGAGATCCTGGACACTTTCTCCTCAGTATCAGGAATAAGGATGTCCTCTCTCACCAGCCTATTCAGTATTGTACTGGAATTTCTAGCTGGTACAATATGATAAAAAAATAAAAGGAATGCAATTTGAACAGAAAAATAATAAAACTCTTTATTTACAGATTATATGATTATGTAGAGAATCCCAAATAATCAACAAAACAATTCCTGGAACTAATGAGAGAGTGTTGCAGTGTTGCAGGACCCATGGTTAATATACAATGTCAACTGCTTTTCTGTATATCAGCAATGAACAATCAGAATTTGAAAATTAAAAAAAAAATGCCATTTACAATAGCATTTCCAGAACCTACATCTAAATATCTAACTAAAGATATACAGAACCTATATCCTGGCAAGTACAAAATACAGATAAAAAATAAGAGAAAATTTAAATAAATGGTACATACACAAAATGAACTAGTATTCAGCGATAAAAATAAGTGAACTACTAAGCCGTGAGGAGACATAGATGAATCTTATTGCACATTGCTAAATAAAATAAGCCAATCTGAAATAGCTAATATTGTATAATTCTGATTATACAACAGGATTATTATCTGTTGTAGTACCAGATAATAATAAAGTTCTAAAAGCAAAACAAAACAAACAGAAGAACTCCAAAATGATCAGATGTCAAAAGAATACAAGAGTCAACTGAAAAAGCTTCAAATGACCACAACAGTGACAATTTGAGTAGCAAAATAAAATTCAATTATTATAACCCAAAGTATAAAATAAATATTCACGAGTTCATACTGTTGTAAATAAATAACTTAATAAATTGTGAGAATTTAAAAAATCTCACCTGCAAAAAATAATTCTAAATTGTGAGAAGTAAAAAAATCTCATCTGCAAAAGAATTCCAAAGTCACTATACCCTTCCCACATTGAAGAAATGGGGAGTTGCATACATATATGTAAGGTATAGTGACTTTCATCCAAAAGGTGCAGTACAGAAAATAAGAATAAAGACAGCAGAGAAAACTGATAAACACTAAGTCAAGCCTAGCGATCAAGGTTAACAACAAAAGTGGTAAGTTGTATTAATAATATATATCCTAGATACAATGTGATGAAAATGACACTTGCCTCTGTGGTCTTCCTCCCAAACCATATTACTGGAGTGGTCTACTTACAAAACATAATAAACAAACAAACAAGTAAGTAAGGAAAACGCATATAACAGAGACAATTTTCAATTCAAAGACATTCTACAGAGTATCTGACCAATAATCTTCAAAGCTTTCAAGGTCACTAAAAACAAACAACATCTGAGAAACCATCACACTCAAGAAGAACTGAAACCAAAATGGCTATTAGATGTAATGTGGTATTCTCGATCAGATCATGGAACAGAGAAAGGACATCAGAGAAAAATCTGAGGAAATCTGAATAAAGTATGAACTTCAGTTAGTAAGAACTTATTGTTATTACTTTATTAATTGTGACAAGTGTAAAATATTAATAAAGAGGAAATTGAGTTTCGGGGTATACAAGAACTCTCTGTACTATCTTCACAATAATTCTGTAAATATCTAAACTGTTAAAATAAGTTTATATTTAAAAAATAAAATACAGTCATTTCAAATGGATTATATGTCTCTCTTATCATCGTTGTTATGTAATTATAACAGCTTTATGGAAAAGAGACCTCTCAACACTATTCCTCGTCTGCTTCCTGTGGTCTCTGGATAGACGGGTAGCATTTTACTTTAATTCTCTGTCAAACACATCTTATCACATGGTCTTGGTTTGCAGAGAAGAAAATGGCTGTGGGCAACATTTTAAGGTTCTTATAGGGTAGGCTTGACAGGTATATTTTAGAAAGTGAGTAACAGAAGGAGACTTTTCAGATCCCCAAGATGGTGCATTTATTTTGAAAACAAGGACAAGGGTATGCAGACAGTCTTCCTCCCAGTGAAACAAAACTATGAAGACAAGGACCTTAACTCAGGTTATCCAACTTATTGTTGTGGGGCTTTTTCCTGGTGTTTTTTTGTTGTTGTTCATTTTTGTCTATACATTTATTTGCATTACTTTAAAATTCTATGTACACTACTGTAAAATTGTTCAAAAATGTAGACCAAGTACCTCGTGACATCATAATATTATACCATCATGCTTCTTGCATGAGACAAATCAATGTTAGAATTGTTAGTAGATTACCAATCCAATTCAACATACGTTTACTGTGTGTTTACCCAGACATCGGGTGGACAAGGTCCACCACTTTCATATGGACAAGATCAATATGAAAAGTGGCAGACACATGCAGGGGCCTTTGAAAACAGTATGCTGAGAATAGATAGGACTCAAGGACAGTATCTCCCATTGAACTTTTAATGAACTCCCGTAGGCACCAAGAAGGCGGGCAGATAAGGAAGAGTATAGAAATAAGGAACTGAGTAGAAGGGTTAAGAATTCCAAGTTAAAAGCCTGCCTTGCATTGCATCTTCTGCTGACGTGGGGTTTTATGGGGTATAAATAAAGGAGGCGAGGCCCTGGTTTCACCAGCGTTCTCTATGTGGTCTTGTCTTTTGTGTGTCTTTCATTCTCCACCACCCCTGGCACGCACCCCAACAAGTGGCCTGTTACAGGGTCAGCACGGGTGAGTAGGGAGAACAAGAAGGGAATCCCCTCGAAATGCGGGCGGCCCGGATATTGCTATGTCCTTCTGGGCTTTCATTATGGGAATTCCGAATCCTCTGGCCTCGCAACATCACGCCCTGTTTCTGACTGCTGGGCTGTCTATATAGGAGTAGAAGGCGCCATGACTTTAGCGGATTGTTTGCCCTGCTAAATGCACAACATGTTACTGGAGCCTCTCAGTATCAGACTAAAGTGCAGCTGAATCAGAGAGAATACAGGTGTGTGCTCTGCTTAGAGCCTCCTATTAGGGGACATTATGCCTCCCAAAATTGTGGACCTTGTGTGGACTCTATCACTCAGACATTAGATACTTGAGACTGATTCAGAGTGTGGTAATGAAATACAGAGGAAAGGTATCTGAGGATCGCGCACAAACCTGAAATGGAGCTCATTTGTGCCACAGGATAACACAGGATGGGGGGTAGTAAAAAGGGGACAGGTGTCAGCCTTCCCTTCAAGGGCACCCTGACTTGGCAGTGCATTTATGCAAACGCCTGGGGTCATTGTATTTACCTTCAAATCACCCTTTGTTTCTCCTGCTCCCTCCTGCCCTAAGTTAAAAAGGATTCTTCCAGAGCTCCAACCCCCAGCCTCCTTTTATCCACCTCTGCTCTGGCAAAGCTGGAAGCCCTGTTCACACTGCGACATAATTTCTAAACCTATACTAAACACCATTTAATATGTCAAAAACTATGTATATGTGGGGATCTTGTTTGTTAAATGGCTATGAGTATTTCAATAGTCATTAAATAAGCACATTAATATTAACTATTAATATTAATATAAAATAACAAACCCCAGCTAGGAAATTGTTATGCTGGTAGGGGTGCATAGGTTCCAATTCAATTCTGGCACCCTAAATGGCAGCTGATATCTGTTACCACACACAACCACCCCTGATATTTTCTGTGTTTTAAATCAACCATCAAAATAAAATGCAACATTCTCAAATTGGCACACATGTACATTCTTGTTATAATGGATGTTGGCCACAGTCAATGGTCATCTCTGTCTTCCGCCACTTGGCCTGGTTCTTCCTACAACATGGGACCTTTGCTACTAAAGACATGAGAATAATACATTACATACTTCAAATCAGGTAAAAAAAAAAATGTAAGGAGTCGACCCTGCCTCTTAATTATTTGTGCTTCTTTTAAGGCCCAATGCCTCAGTTTTCTTCAAATGGTGGCAATAATGTCCAATTTATCAGTCTTAAATTAACTTTTAAAATAATGAAAGCTGCCATTTCTAACTATGGACCTCTATCCTTGGTCTTCTTTTGACATTTTCTTTCCACTGAAATTCTGATGATCTCTTAGGACTGGGTAAGACTTTTGGGGAAGGCTTTCTCTTTTCTTCACTGCCCTGTCATAACACAAATTAATGCACAGGCTGAAAAATGCCATGTGTGATCCCCAGGACCCACTCGAGGAACAACTCACAGGCATGGGGCCAGCCATTAAGCATTTCTATTCAGGCTGGTTCTTAGATGATGCTGCCTTGTCTCAACCAAGACTTTGTTTTACGTATCTGTACCAAGGCAGAGATAAACATGCAGTCTCTCCCTTCTGTGAAGATTTTTATAGGGCACAAATGAACCCTATCCAGACTTCTGCGCAGCCCGCTCCTGTGGACGCTGCCCTGGAAATTCCTGAGCCGTCAAGCCTAAAATTTTGTTACAACATTGTCTTTAAAATGCTTATGCTGACTGTCAAAATTTATTAAAATCGTTAAAGGCTAATAGCTTAATTAGACAAAACATAATAAACCGTTAGTGCTGAGGTGGCGATGATAATGCTCAACTATTTTGCTGAGCTGGCCTTGCCTCCTAAAATGTTCACCATGCACGGCTTCTAAAACCTATATCAAAGAATGTCATAAAATTGAACACTTTTATCCCTCGAGGCAGAAAGCTGCCTTCAGAGGTGGCATACAATGTTGTGATAAAGGTCGACATTGGACAAATAAACGTGTCCAAAACCCATTGTATGCAAATTCTACTGTCTCCTCTCCCAAAACAGGACAAACACAGGTCGGAGGCCCCAATAATCATAATACAAGCCCACAAGCAGCCATTCAAGCGAGTAATGGTCACACATTATGAATAAATCTAAGTCCTCCTTATGATCCCACACTCCCTACCCCAGCCTCTGTGGCTTTGAGGCAGCAACCTGCTGGTTTCTGCCGCCTGGACTTCAGCCAGGCCATCAGCCTCATACCAGTCTCCTAATAGAGGAGTATATAAATTAGCTATTAGAGGTGGTCTTTGCCAAAGGGATATGTAGGACTTTGTTAGTCAAAACAACAGTGCTATATGAAGTAATGATTTCTGCAAACCCACTTTGATCTTGATGGCATTTAATAAAATTTTATTATGGCAATAAGTTCATAATTTATAATTGTATAAAATCCTACTCAACAGGGAGGCTCAAGTGGCAATGAAAAAACCGTTTCAAACTCTGCTCTAATCAAAAGCTCCTAGAGGTTCATTGTATATTAATGAAATAGCCAAAGGGGTTAACTGATATGGGGGTGAATATGTCTATTATTTGTTTCAAATCAAAGTGGCTTCATACAATGGGAAAAGATAAGTTTAGTGAGCACTCACTGGCTTGGGTGCTGTTTCTGTGGTTTATCGGGAACATAGGAACCCTGAACCTGTGCCCATCCCACCAAACGCGTTTTTTTATATTATTCTATCAATATTAATCTTTGGGGACAAAATCTTCTTCATAAATAATTTAGGCGTGAACATTCTTCATATTTCTTCTTAGCTACCAAAATATAGTTGTTCAGCCACAATCCTTTAAACCTATAGAAGCCAATTGTTCACCAGCCTCAAGTTTTATAATTGAAGTGTAAAACCACCACCCCTTTTAGGTGAAACAGGCCATTATCTAAAGAACACTTAGATTTTAAAGAGTGCTCAAAAAACAAACTACTATATAACCTGCTTCAAATTCCGCACAATTCTGCCTTTGGTCTCTCTGTTCTAAAATGGCAACATGGACATTCACAACTGAGGGAGTTACAGTCTCATTCTCCTAACTCTGCCTGATCCCACAGTGCTAAAAATTAATTAAGCAGATCCCCTGGGAAATTGTTTTTTCTTCATTCACATAAACCCTCAGATTGTAAAGTCACCTTTATTATTCTCAAATATATAATAATGACAACTTATCTAATAAAATATCAGCAAAAGCTCTTCCCTCAGGGAGAGTACTTTAGATGAGTCTCTACGAGGGTGTCAAAAATTCATACATAGGACTTGAATCTGTAAATAACTGCTTCGAATCAGGGCACTGGGACATTTAGGATGGATTCCTTTCTGTCCCTGTTTTTATTAATTTTCACACTTTCTCTATCAACGGGAAAAGTCTACTCAAGGCATGTTAAAGGTCTCACCTTGTGGTCATGAATTTAACCACAGGATCCCTGGATCCTGTCTGTTAGTTATCCTGTTTTTGCTAATTATACATTTGATATTCTTCTCACAACCCACCCCAGAGAAAAGCAGCAAGACGTTTTGTACTCATTTTCATTAAACTCCCAGCCTTTCTTTCATCACCTAGCTTACTGCCAAGTAACCTTAACTGACTTCTCCTAGTCCGTTATCGAAATACAACCCTGCAGTTCACAGCCATCTGAACTCAAAAAAACTGAAACTCACCTGACCATTTATAGTGCTCATTGTTCGACTTTTCTAAAGCTTCAGGAGACATGGAACATCCCTTGTTTGGTGGTAATACCACCACCATCAGTTTTTATGTAATGATTCTTTTTTCTCAATTCTGTAATGGATATCACCGAACTGCCACTTTATCCCTGGCCTGAGAGGGAACTCAGCTGTTGGAAGAGAATTTCTGTAAGGTCTTTTCCTGAGAGCTGATTTCTATACTTTTACCTTTCTCCCACAGGAATGGATTCACCAAACTAGTTTAATTACTAAAATGGATCTTTGCCCAATAAAGATCTGGGAAACTTTGGCCATTTATGATTGCTGAACCATCACCAAATACTGCAACAAACAAGCATTAAATCCCTTGGGGAGGAGATCCTTCCCCACCATTTTCTCCTTTCACTCACTGGGAGACCGATTTCACGATCTTTCTGCAACCATTCTGGCAGCGGCTTGCTTTTTTGTTGAAATTTTAATGCACATCCGGTGCCCTGATCTTTTCACTTTTGAAAGCGCGCGGGTAAGCGCAACATTCCAGTTGCCTTCTCACCAATCTCCCTGTAGTATTTCCCGTCTGGTCCCACCCTTTTTTACTGATGCTAGTAGTGTTCATTAAAGGCCGACATTTTGGCGTTCACCAACTGTTGGCAGCCTATCCCTTTGATCCTCTGTGTGCAACAGGAGAACCTGCCTTATATTCATGGTTCACCGATTTTCTACCAGCCGTACACTGCTAGTGATTCTCAATAATAAAACGCCATGCCACTTTGGCACTTCAGGCTACTCTACCCTCAGCTACTTCTTCTTCTTCTAAAATCCTTTTTCCTTATATCTTCTACTTTTGAGCCAATGTCGAGCTCCTTTTTATTCACTTCATTCATCTTGTTCTCATCTCCCCAAACTCCTCAACGGCCAGTTCATGGTAGTCATCTGGATTTGATCTGCTTTTAATCACACCTACATATCAGAACAAAACAAGCCTGGTCTCTCTTATTCTGTTTCATCCTTCCTGCCCCGGAGCACCAAATCCTCCAACCCCAAAGGTTAATCCCTGAGATTCCTCTCGGACTTAATGTGCTGGCGTCTACCTACACTATAGCTTTTCCTATTAAACACACCATACACCTGGCTTCGATTCTGTTATTACACACTTCTTGGTTTGCCCCACCATCATGGACATTCCTCTTATACTTAAAACTACTACGCCCTGCCTATGTCTCTCATACCATGCTTTTCTATAATACAGCATTCAACATATCACTGGTATCCCGGGCAATAAATAAGGTCAAGCCATCATTGAGCGTGCAAATTTAACTTAAAAACTCAACTACTAAAAACAAAAGGGGGAAATGAGCCCTCAGAAACCAGATTTTGAAGGTTCTTTTACTCAACTTTCGAACCCACGGAGACAATTGCAAGATTCCGCTGCCATAACCCATCTTTTCCTCACCTCCCTCGGTGATAGTCCCCATGACACCTCTAAAGGTTTGGTATCTTAATGAAGAAGGTAAGTATGTTCATGGGCAGTTCTAAACAGGGATGGGCTATGTTTTTGTCCTTACAGGGGAGCGAACCCGAGTGGTTTCCTTGCCGCATTTACTTGAAACCTCTGTTGAAAAAGAAAACTGATCTTAGCATGCATTTCTTCCTTTGTTAGATGTGCCTCAGTGGGACTTATTTCTCTTTAGTGAGGCTGAAGGAATATTGACCATTCCCTTCTGCCCCTTGCATCAGGAGTCACTGCATGGAGCATGTTCTGCCTTCAACGTTTTAAGGCCACTCTGGACGCCACCTCTGGAAGGGCCACAACATAGAACGTGCCTGGTGAATTCATAACCAGCAATACGTTCCACCCATGCACCCAAAACAAACCCCACTGTTCCCAAAATCCATTTAGCCTGGGCTGTTCGCCATAACTCATGTTCGCATGTCCGCCACCATTGTAACCAGAAGCTTCTTAATATAATCATACTGCATAGTAATGAAACCATTCCTGGAAGCTCCTTACTTTGTCCCATTCTAGAGGTTTCTCCTATTATTGAGGTGCTGGAGGACAACAACGCCTAAACCAAACCGGATTTTTATTAGAATACAATGGAATGTAAATAACTGATTGAGTAAAAAACAAGCATTTCAAAATAAAATTTAGTCACATACCTTTGAAATGACACTGCAAATAAAAGTATTGCCGCCACAGCAATTAAACCCTGCACCTACAAGCGTGGAGGAGGCCTGAAGTACAGAGTCATCTTTGAAGAAAGCATTGCAGGTACGCTATTAGCACTTTTGTGTGTTACGTCCTTTAATCTCTCTTGGGAATCCCAAATTAACTCTTTTCTATATCTAGTTATATCTGAATACTCATATTTATTGCAGTCCCAAAGCCCCACCTATTATTAGTGGGGAATCTTGACATGTGATAATAATATCGGGAATTGTTAATTGTACAGATATGTGTACATTTTTGTCTTGCCTCTAATCATTCTTGTGGCACAACTTTTACTGTATATTTATATCCTCAGGGCTCGTATGAAATTTGGCTGCTACCTGTTAACCTTTTTAATGATCGCGGGGCACTCACCCTCGGAAACCCCATACCTGACCCTCTCCAGCTTAACCCTCGCCATGCCTTTGGACTTATAATTGCCTCGTGATGAGCCTTGTCACCTGTTCCACTCGCGGCTGCAGTGGTGACTCGCCTTACATCAAAGGACAGCAAATGCTGAATTTGTGCAGCAATGGCACGAATCAATCTCACCGTTATGGCTTCACAACGAAACATTGACTCTCAACTTGGCTGAAAGATTGGACACCATGGAGCAAGCATTGACATGGCTTGGAGATCAGCTCACTGTACTCAAGTAATTTTGGATGACATTACAATGTGATTGAACTCCACTCAATTTTGTGTAACGCCTGTGCCTTTTAACATCTCTCAAAATTGGACCAGAATCCAAAAAATTAGTAGGCCATAAAAATATTAGTTTGGATATCCAAGAGCTCACTCAGAACATTTCCAAAGCATTTCGGACAATTACATGTGTTGTCTGGAACCAGAATCCTGCAGAAGCTGGGTCAGCGCCTTGCTGCCTTAAACCCATGGACCCAGATGAAAACATGGGATTTCTACAATCTCTGGAAGTATATTGCTTTTGGGCACTTGATTGGGTCTACTTTAGGATTCATGTTCTCCGTCATCTAAAAACAAAAAGAAACACAGGAACAAATATGGGCCACCTTTTTAGGATTGGAGGCAAACAAAAACAAAAAGGGGAAATGTAGGGCCTTTTGAAAACAGTATTATTGAGAATAGATAGACCTAAGGATAGTATCTCCAATTGAACTTTTTAATGAACTCCCAGAAGCCAAGAAGGTGGGCAGATATAAGAGTATAGAAACAAGGAACTGAGAGTAGAAGGTCAAGCATCTGGGAAAAGAAAGCTTGTTTTGCATTGCATTCTTTCTGCTGACGTGGGGTTTATGGGGTATAAATAAAGTGAGGCGGAGGGGCTCTGAGCTGGGCCGCCATGTTCCTTCTGTGTGTCTTTTGTCTTTTGTGCTCCTTTTCATTCTCTCCACCACCCCTGGCATAGACCCCTAAATAGACACCATGAGTAAAGTTTAGAACAAGATGTGATATGGCTAAAGTCTATACCATACAGGCAGGTGAAAGAGGGCGAGGTATTTACTCCTCAAATTGCTCCATTAGACCCAATATATGCCTATTGACCCTTTATGTTATAAAATGTATACCAATCAAATAATAAATTATGCAGCTTTTTGTTTGTTTGTTTTTGAGATGGAGTCTTGCTCTGTTGCTCAGGTTGGTGTGCAGTGGCACGATCTCAGCTCACTGCAACCTCTGTCTCCTGGGTTCAAGTGATTCTCCCGCCTCAGCCCTAACTTAGCTGGGGATTACATGCCACCATGCCCAGCCAATTTTGCATTTTAGCAGAGATGGAGTTTCACCATGTTAGTCACAGGCTGGTCTCGAATCTTGACCTTGTGATCTGCCTGCCTTGGCCTCCCAAAGTGCTGGGATTATAGGCATGAGCCACTGCACCCAGCCGCAGTTGTTCTTATAAAGGGTGATGAATGCTGTCCTGGAACTACATGAATCAATATCTGCTCTGATCCTTATTTCTACTCAACCCATGGGACTCCTTGTTAGCAACTCTAGTTCTGAGTCTTCCTAGTCTCCCACTTCTTTCTTCAGATATGCAGTGAAGCATTGCTGCTCTGCTTAACTCTATGTTAGCCAAGAGATCTTGCTCATTACATAGACTCCATGTTTGCTTCCATTCAAAAAATAGAGATAACACTAGTGTCTTCCTCATGAAGTTTATATGAGAATTAAACTTAAAAGTGTCTACCACATAGTAAGAGTTCAATAAATTTAGCTATTATGATTATGTACACCGAGTTCCTTAAATGAATAAATTCTAGGTTACATTTTTCCTCCCAATTTTTAACATCTAACTAGTACCATTGTTTAATGGATTTAACTAAGGCAGAGCAATAGATTTTAAAATAAGAGATATTTGTTCTATTATTTATTCTCTAGATTTTAGTGAGCACCTCCTGTGTGGTAGACAGTGTTCTGAGTGCTGGGAGTACAGTGGCAAACAAGAGCAACAAAGACTCTGCTCTCAGGGAACATTCTTTAAAATGCAAGAGAGACTCCAAGCTAATTTTCATTTGTTCATATTAAAATACGGTGCCCCTTAGTGGAGTATCAGGTCCATGAGTACACAACTCATAGAAAATGGGTGCCTTTTGGTGAGATAAATTGAACCTCTTCTTTTCAAGGTGCAGTCCCATGCTAGACACATAGATTCTCCATCATAACTTGCACTGGATGGAAGCCTTTCTAACAATCTCTATTGAATAATTCTGTGCCAAACTCAATGGTTTTAGACTACCCAGTGCGGGGTTGGGGGAATGAAGTAAGCAGTTGGATATACCAGTTTGGTTTCAAGGGCAAGATCAGTACTAGATAAATATACTTATGAGTTGCTAAAAATTAGAAAAAAGTTAAGTCATAGGACTAGATGGATTGAGAGCACAGAATATGCCCAGGAGTACACTCACATGTAGAGGATCTACAAAGGAGGAGGAGGAGACAGAGAGGAAGATCTGGGAAACTGCCAGAAACAAAGAAGGCTAGAAACCAGATACTAGGGTTGCTGGAGAAGGTATGCAATGATGCTGGAACTATGAACCAGAACCAGGTCAGCACAGCCTTGTACATATGTCAAGGTATTTGAATGCTATACTGGAGGCTGTAAAGGATAATTAAAAATGTAAGCTTCTGAAAGTATCTTATATTCCCTTAGGTTATCTCTTAAATAATGTTTTGGGAATCAATGGTGCTTGAACATTTACACCCTTGGTATACTAGGCTTTACAATTACTAAAATGATTACACAAAAACATAACAGACAGGAGTCCTCCTTCCTTCTAGAAAACAGATATTTGGAGGGCTATAGGCTCAAGGGTTGGAGTTCATCTTCATTGTGAAGTCCACAAGCACAGATAATTGGCCGAGGCATGCCACTGTGGGGAGAAACAGTATGGTAACTATGAGCTACAGTGCTTGAGAGAAACCTGAGAGTCAAGAACTACATAGATCACAGGATAGAAAAGCTAATAGTAGCAAAAACAGATCAAAACAAGTGAAAAAATCCAGGGTCAGGAAATGCACTGTATAAAAGGGAGAACAAGTTGTCAGTTAGGAAGTAAAACTTGGAAAAAAACTATGAATAGAAGTCATGCCATAAATAGCTATCGAATATTGACCAAGTTGCTTCACCTCTCTATCCCTTAGATTTCTCCTCTGTAAAATGGGAAGAATGACTAAACCTAACTCATGAGACTGCTGTGAGGTATAAATGGAATCACACACATCTACCTATAAGATGGTCTGGCACTCAGCAGGTGCATAGAACATGCTAGCTCTTATTATATTTTATAGTTGTTACTTCTGTAGGCCTGCTGGTGCATGGTATGGAGAGCTAATTAAATCAGAGAGAATGAGGAATGGGAAAGAACGATTTTAGGCTGACTGAAAGAAGAAGGTTGAAACCACATTTTAATCCATATGTGTGCATAAACATGCACGTGAGAAACAGAGAAGCACTCCATCACTAAAGCTCCTGGGTTGCTTGCAGATTGCCAGCAGAATCATCATTTCTCCCTTCCCTAAGAGACCTTACATGCACAGATGAGCAGTGCTTTGTTTATAGAATCAGGCATTAAGTTAGAACATTGAGAGAGTAAGACAAAATCGTCTTCCCTTCCAAACAAAACTGTGCTAATAAACAGGTGCAGAGAGAGTATACGCAATACATTCCTCCAGGCAGTCTTTCATGTGTTCAAACTGTCCGCCCTTTCTGTATTTGTTTATGGTGTGTTAACTGTAACTTTGCTTGTTTCTCCCCAGATGTTTGGACATCCATTAATTAGCACATCCTCTACAACATATTTGTGGATGCTTTTCACCAAGTGAAAGGAAAAGCTGGATTCCAGCTGGAAAGAAACTGCAATTAAGAAAACACACACACCACATGCACAAAACAAGATCTCTCTTTAGGACAGCTTCAGAGTGACAAGGGAAAACATGTGAATACTGAAGAACAGTGATCCGATGGGACTCATGCCTAGCTTAAACATTTTTAAACTCACATCATCAACAAACATGTAGCTAGCCTGTGAATCCAAGGTCAAATTAATGCAGGAAAAAGAAACTTGCCAGAGTGAAAAAAGAAGGCCTTTACTTTCTAAAATAAGATGCCTCAAAATTAATTCTTTTTCTGGACCTCACTTTTACTATTTTATTCCTGGTTAAGGAGCCGTCCAGGTATCTGGCGAATTCAGTGCAAAAAAGGCAACGCTGATTTCTAAATCATCAAACAGACCATTTGGTTAAGAGCATGTTAAGCTGCATCAATTTTCTTACTCTGGCCCACCTGTCTGAAAAGGCACAGAGTAAAAGGTGAAAGAAGTACTGGTTGCCTCTTTGCAGTGACATGCCCAGTCTCTCACTCCATCTCTCACATCTTTCCTGGAAAGCTGTCCTGCCATGGTGGTCACATTTCCTCCTATTAAATATGATGCCATCGATTCCTTTATGAAACAATGGTGCCAATCTCTCTTGGCTTCTGGAAATCATATACAATTTTCATTTGTCACATTCCACTCACCTCCTTGGAGCCTGCATCGTTTTCTTAAATTTTTTAGTATCAAGTCTCCCGTCCTCTAGCCCATGGCACTGCCCTTTTTAAGGGAAAAGATGCAAGACCATGCAAAAATACAACCAGTAGAACCAGGGAAATCTCTCATCTAGCCCAGGAACATGTCTCTCTGGAAAATTAATAATCTCTATAAAATTTCATTCCCAAATTCCAACAACTAATTTTGAATTTTGAACTTTCAATCGGTCATTTCACATTGAGCCAAAGTCACAATCTAAGACTGTGATTGACAAATGTTACTTCAGTTTTCACAGGAATTATTCACCCTCATTTTAATATTTTACCTCTGGTTGTATTTCTTAGAAGGAAGCCAGCCAAATGCCCATTAGATCTTAATAAGATCCATTGTGTATTGAGGATCTACAAAGAACTACTGTATTTTTTGTGACTGCTTGCAAGTGAAACAGGAGCATGGGGGAAATAAGGAATGGTGCTAAGTATATTATCACTTCTAAACATCTGCAATAATAGTGCAAATTTGGCATTATTATTTCCATGAAACAATAAGGAAGCTGAGAATCAGAGAGATTAAGTAACTTCTTCAGAGTCAGAGACCTAGGAATGATATTTGTAGAGCTCTTAGCAGTGGTTAAAAACATGGGCTTGTGAATCCCAAAATGTCAGATCAAGTCTTGACCTATGAAAGAGCAAAGGAAGTGGAGGAGACTGGGGCATCAGGCTAAGACGATAGCTCCATTGCACAGCACTATATTCACACAGCAGAGCCCAGTGGAGGTGGGTACATATAGAAGAAAGAGGCATGCAGATGTGATGACTTCAGAGGACCAACCAGACCTCAGGTTCAGAATCCAAAGAAAGAGTAATTATACAGGATTCAACTGTATCAAGCCTCATCCCTGAAACTTATTTAATAAATGTGAGTCAGCTGCCCCCATTGCTGTGGGTATAGGGTAAACACTAAATCAACAGCTTAAGAGACAAAGTTGGGAATCTGGCAAGATTGTGATATAAAACTAGGCAGACTCGATAACTCTATTGGGTAGGTCTAAATGACCAATTGCCCATTTCACATATATATTCATCTAAACACACACGTGCACATACACAAACCCACCTTATAATGTAGGCATTATTTTCCTCATTTTATCAACAGGAAAACAGAGAGGCATAAGTACAATTTGCTGCAGTTACAGACCTGAGGAGGGGCATGACTCAGATTTGAAACTACATATAGCTGACTTTGAAACCCATATCCTGTGCCATGCTGCTAATTAGAGATTATGGTCAATCAGATGTTTGTTCACTTGAGGCAAGTGTCAAGAATCAGAAGGAGCGAATAGAAATACAAACAAAGGACATAAGCAAAGAAAATTAAAAACAAAATCCCATGGCCAAGAATCTATGAAAATACAGTCAACCTTACTAATCACCAGGAAAGTAAAACTAAAGCATTAGTGAGACACTATTTCTGACAAGGTTGTCAAAAATTATAGATGTTTGATAACATCAAGTTTTGGTAAAAGTATGAGAATGTGGATAGTCTTGTACACTGCTCATAGGAGTATCAATTTTGATGGTCAATTTGGCAATATCCTTTAAAATTTAAATAATCTTAATTTATCAGTTTCACTCTTTGGTATATGTCCAAGAACTATTTTCACAGAGATGTACACATACACACAGCAATGTTTGTACAAGGACACTGACTGCAGCCTTGTTTGTAATTACAAAAAATTCAAAAACAATCAAAATGTCCAAATAGAGGAAATAAGTAAATAAAAATTATGGTTTAGTACATTGCTATGGTTTAAAATTGAGTTAGATAAATGTGTACTGTACTGGTGTGGGAAAATATATATTGTTAAAAAGACATATTGTCAAATTCAAAAATACATTAAGCTCTATATGACACTATAGTGCTAGATACATACCACTACGTATTTGTCCTATCCTGCAGAATGTAAAACACCAAGAGTGAACCCTAATGTAAACTATGTACTTTGGATGATAATGACGTGTCAGTGTAGATTAATTAATTGTGACAATGTATTACTCTGGTGAGGGATGTTGATTATGGGGGAAGCCATGCATATGGGAAGGCAGGGGCATACAAGAACTCTCTGTGCCTTTCTCTCATTCAACATAGTACTGGAAGTCCTCGCCAGAGCAATCAGGCAAGATAAAGAAATAAAAGGCATCCAAATGAGAAAAGAGGAAGTCAAATTGTGCCTCTTTGCAGACGACATGCTATTATATTCAGAAAGATTAAAAGACTCCACCAAAAAAGTCTTTGAGCTGATAAATTCAGTAAAGATGCAGGATACAAAATCAACACATGAAATTGGTAGCATTTCTATACATTAATAATAAAACACTTAAAAAAGAAATCAAGGAGGTATTCCCATTTCTAATGGCTACAAAAATACCTAGGAATAAATTTCACTGAGGAGGTGAAAGACCTCTACAAGAAAAACCAGAAAACATTGATGAAAGAAATTGAAGAGGACAAATAAGTGGCAAGACAACTCATGCTCTTGAACGGAAGACTCAATATCATAAAAATAACCACACTGCCCAAAACAGTTACTGCAATGAATCATCTGAGAACCAAGGGTAAAAGATAAGAAGGATAGCCAGGAGTCCCCAACACCTTGCCCCAGGCCAAAGGTGTTCCTGATACCAGGTTAGAAACCCAACTGTGACAGAATTGTGCTTTTGGGACTGTTTACCCATTTCATTCCTTTCTATTGCCCTGGTGGCAGTGGTGGCAGTGGAGGCAGGGTGATCTTGACCTCAAAGAATGCGTCAAAATTATTCTAGAAAAATGGATCAATACCAGAAGAATCATACATGTTTTGCAGTCACATCACTCTTTGGAATTACCCCAGGACCTGAGATACCAGGAAAAAGGGGGCCAAGTATATGGCTCCAGCTTGGTCTCCCTATAAAAGATATTTTAAGAATGGTATTGAGAAAGAGTGGTTAGATTAAGGAGAGCCCACAAACCATAGTTTCACAGCAGTTATACTCTTGGGCATACAGCATAGAATGATGCGTCCAATTCTTGTTGGCATTGTGAGCAAGGGTAACCTATGTACTGGCTCCTTCTCGGTTCTTGAAGAACCGAGGAACAGACTAAACAAGACATAGACTGTCCTTACACACAGCCAGGAAAAGCGTGTTGTCCCTAGTGGAGACAAGAGAAGGAACAGATCCTGCTTTCTGTCTTGTCTATACTTGGAGGGACAAAGTTGCATGGTGAGAGGAGCAGCTCTTGAAAGACTAACGAATGAAATCAGAAACAAACAGTTCTGTTTATCAGAAAAAGAAATAAACATACACAAACAAATGGGAACTTCTCCCTCTGATGACTCTGAGATGGGGGAATCCCCAAGCTAGCATACAGCATGCCTCCAAAGCTCGCTGTGGTTAAATGTGCCAGCTGTAACTAGCCATGGAGCAGAGAGTAGCACCCCACAACACCCCCTCATAGATAAAGCCAATTACCTTAAAATGATGGAAAATGATTAGGCATGTGATTTAAAAAATAATTTTCATTCACACTCCTAAAAAGGTTAGACTGTCAGCTGTATGGAAAATTGAGCTTTCATGCATTTTTGTTTGATTTCATATTCAAAGTCTAATTAGTCACAATTTGTTGTTAAAAGTGATTTTTTTTTATAACGTAGTTGTTTTTGATCGTGTTTGCCTTCATTATAATGGCAGCGCTATCCTTAATACTGTTACAGGGTGGTGTTTTTTACTCTTCTGAGCTAATGAAATAACAAGCTGATGCTTCCTCAAGTGCTGCTGATCAAATCCAGAAAGATCACAAGGTGCTAGCGATGGAATGGAGGAGACAACTGTTTCCACGTCTGGATTACATGCTTTTCATGTTAAAAGCAAGCAAACCAACAAACACTTAGACTATAGGGTCAGAGAAACCTGTGTTCAATCTAAGCTTCATCACTGTGTAATCACGGGTGATTCACGTTTCCTCTCAGATCATAAGATTCCCCAACTTAAACATGGAGATAACATTATCTCACGTATTGTCGGTAAAAATAAACAAGTGTCAAATGCCTAGCAGAGTGCCTGGCCTTCAGGAGGTTGTCAACAGATGTTAGTGAAGAGAAGCTCATGTGTGAGATAACAAGTTTATTTTCTCTTAATTTAGGTAGGATCTAAATGATAGTATCAAAAAATAGCCTATACTTAGAGCTTTAAAATGTATAGAATTCTTTTATATATTACATTACTCAATCTTCCTGGTAGTTGATGATATACATGTCATCCTGGAGAAATTAAATGACTTGTTCAAAATTATACAAGGAGTGAATGGTAAAACCAGGCCACATATCCTAACTGTTTGCACTAAACTATTTTTTAAAGAGATGTTAGCACTCTCTGCAACACACAAGTCCTCCACAGAGTGTTGGTTGCCCATGGTAACGGGCCACAGGCAAAAAGCACAATCCACTTTAGTCACTGGTGTTTTCTCTGTTCTGTTGGGAGATCTGAAACCAAACCTGTTTATGTTAGATGAGGGTTTGGAGCAAAGGCCTCATTGCCAATGCCCACCCATTAAAACTGGAATAATCTATAAGTCAATTTATATGTCATCTAGTCCTGGTCTTCACAGCCATATGAGGAATTTTACTCTTATTATTACCTTTTAACTCTGAACTGTTCTCATTCGGACGCTGAGAGAACAGAAGAAATGAATGGAATTCTGCATCTAATGTTAACATATTGTGGTCATGCTTGACATATACTGATGTGATTGATTATCTTAGTTAAGTGCATGCATTGTCACTTAAAGTAAACTTAAAAAAATAAAGGTGAATAAAAGAGCACAGTTTTGATTTGACACAAAAGACAACATGTCTTAATTGTTCCTGTAAACAGGAAAAGTCCACTCAGTGATGCCAGTCAGAGGAGAAACCACTTAGGAAAGCAACAGTCTGGTGGATTAAAAAACCTTTTTGTCAAATGTAAAGGTCACTGAGGCAGTAAACGCCTTAAAAGGAAAACAACACATTTCACGCATGGGAAACTCAGCCTTAAACAAGACACATTGACCATATAAATGGATAATCCTATCTAAGTGGAAATGGACTCAGAGACATCATTTGGAGACTTAATGGCATTAAAAAAAAAAAAAAAAAAAAGCCAACATTGGAGAGAACAAGCAAGTTCATGACTGCCCTAGATGCCACACACAGACAAGTGTCCTTGGTAATCTCAGAAAGTTCAGCAAAATCTTCTAGATGGCCAGGTCTGAGGCTATGAACTAAAACTTGTGGTTTCTAGTTGTACATCGTTCCGGTAAAAGGTCCACAAGCCAGGAGCTTCCCTCAGTCATACAAAAAACCCATTCCCTCCCCTTCCTTAATTGGAAATATCAATTCTGGGACAAGTCTTCCTTCAGGATGGGCTCATCTGCCCCTCTGGACCATGACTCCATTAGTGGAGTTAAGCAGAACAGATTGCTGGTGCTCAGGGTTAACTAATAACCATCATTGAGTTTGTGCCATGCAGGCCAACACAATAGTCTTTTGGAGGAACTTGCTTTTCCATCAAGTTACTCTCCCAATGCATTCCCCAGTGTGGCAAGTAATCAAGACCATCTGTGTACAGTAATCTTGTAGGTGGAGAAGAGAATAGAGCTTCAGAAGGTAAATCCACCAAAACTGCCACATAGCTGATACAGGTTCCCAAGGCTCAATTTCCCTCTCTTGTGCTGTTACAACAGGACCATCATAATCTAACTTTAGAAGTTTCCTACTCAGAGGAGTATGCTCCAAAACACAGCCAAATTTTCCACTTCCAACTGGGCCATATATTTTGGACCTACTCTTTTTCACACCTTTTCTGGGGATGTGTACTACAGTATTTACATCATTGAATTGGATTAAATCCAAGCTGCCTTCAATAATGGAGGGGAGTTTCCAGGCTGCTACATATGGTTGTGCAGATTGCACATGGCAAAAAAATGGTTGTGCACTGCTTCAGTTCCCCAGCAAATATCTTTGGATGAAACTATCAAGGCATCTGGATTAAAACAAGCTGGATTCTAGGATTTCACTGCCCTTCTCATGTTGTGAGCAGATTTGTCTTTGCTGGGGCACTTAAAGCTGGAATCTATAAGATAGTTATGTTACCTGTTAAGGTTATTTGGTTGTAAGCAACAGGGACAGTCTCTGGTTATAACTTATGGCAAAAGAAACTTACTGGAATGAGAACAGGTAATTCTCAGAACTGAAAGCCTACTTAACCAGAAAATAAAAGGGGACAGGAATCAAGGCAGGCCCAGGGTCAAGTTAAAAGGAGCTATTTGACAAGTATTGAAATAACTCCATTCTTTCTAACCAGTGGTTACTCTACTCAGTGAGAGCACCCAGTTAGCCTGGCTTAGATCACCTGAGTCTTCCTTGACTGGAGTTGGACAGAGAACCCCTATTTGATGTCCCACCAACACTATGTTCCCCCAAGGAGATGAGAGTGGGCTGACGCCAAGCAAAAAGAGTGAAGGCTAGACAACCAAAAGCAGCAAGTGCCCACCATGACCCCCAGGCTGTTCTTTTCCAAAAAAAAGCGTTTAGTACTTCATAAGCATCTGTTACACAGAGTTCTGTTTAAGGAGCAATGAGGAGACAAGTTCAGAACAATGTCTCTGACTTTGCAAAATAAAGGAAAAACCCATGCAAGGCATATATCTCCATATCTATCCCAATGTATAAGAAGGTTTTTAAAAAGCATGGCAGAGTAAATAATTTTCAAACTTTGATATTGAAAGTTTAATTAGCAGTAAATTACCTGTGACATATCTCATAAGTCCATGGCTATAGAGCTTTGACCTAGAGAATTTTTGGTCTTAAAAATTATTTTCAAACTCCATTCTGTGCAGTCCCTCACTGAAGAGAGTGGGGTAACAGCTTTTTAAAGCAGAGGAGTGCTTTTATCCACTTGTCACTTCCAGGGAAGTTTTCAACTGAATATGATATTTTCTGGCAAAACAAATGTATAAACCATTGCTCTTAAAGTTCAGAGTTAAGGTTCTCTGAGGTAGGGAGCTTCATGGAGAAAGGGACTTAGAGAAATGTGTTTGATTTAAATGAGGTTAGTGCCAAGGAGAGAGCTTTAGAAATGGGAGTGTGCTATGCAAAGGAGCAGAGGCGAACACATGCGTGACTTGGTAGAGAATAGCAAAAAGCACAGACCTGATCGGGCGGGGAGCAGAACAACATCCTCTGTGCATCTGGAAAAGACAGTAGCAAAAGCAGCTTGCTGGTGGGGGTGCTGTAAGGATTAGATGAGATCACGTTTCTAATGCCCTTAGTGTGCGAACAGAGTGAATGGCACTTTAAATAAAGCGTTCAATGAATGCCAGCTATGCATTGATTACTTTATGCTCTGGAACAGATGATGAATGTAGGGCTTGGGAAAATGCTATATCAAGGGCCACTGCAGGGCCAATGGTGCAGGCATTCGCCCTGTTGTTGCTGGGAAGGCTACCTGCTTGGGAAGAAACTCATGCTGTGGGACCTGCAATAAGGATGTGACAGTAAATCAGTCAAAACGAACGGGAATGATAAAAACATGGTAGGACAGACTCTAACCTCAAACTAAAAATAAAAATCTGAATTTAAATATAAGGGAACCACACTGAAGGAAATTTGTTACATGGGTGATGGAAATGTTTTGAAGCTAACATAGGGCTTGAAGCAATCTAAAATCTAGTGACAGGCAGGTAGCAACTGCCAATCCTGGCTGAAGGGAAAGGGAGAAGATGTATTCCAGAGTCCAGTAGCTGGGATCACTGAGCCTGGGCCCTGTCAGGAGGAAAGTGAAGCCCCTGAGGAGTTCAAGAAGAGGTGGCTACTGCTAGAGTTGCTTTCCCCAGAGAGGAGGGGCCACAATCCCCTGGCTTCCTTCTTCCCTACTCCAGGCTCCCAGAAGTCCCTCCCCATGGCTAACTCAGACTGAAAGGCCAAAATAATGCAGGTGTGTAGAAGGAAGGTCAGTAAAAATGTAGGAATGGATCTCAGGGCAAACAGGCCAAGGACAAAACAGATTCTGAAGAAAGTATCAATGAAATAGATGACTCTCTAGAACTGCTCAAAGATAAACTTAGGCACATTAGAATTTTAATGAGTTTATTTGAGCATTCGTAAATTCACCAATCAGGCAGGACTCCACTGCAGGCAGTTCAGCACTCCACGGAGCGATATGGGGCAGACAGGCAAAGAAGAAACCATTTATAAGATATTTACAGAAGCAAGGGCAAGGCTAGGCTTTGATTGGTTAGAGTAGAAAGTCCCCTACTTAGAAGTAAGTGAATGGTTTCTGATTGGCTAGGCATAGTTTCATTTAACTGTTTACAACAGGCTTCTACTATTTGCTTACCCAAGGCATTGGAGCCCTCTAGGCCCAATGTCCTCTTTTCTGTTTTCTTGTTTGTTTGTTTGTTTTTGTTTTGTTTTGAGACAAAGTCTCACTCGGTTGCCCAGACTGGAGTGCAGTGGTGAGATCTTAGCTCACCTCAACCTGTACCTACCAGGTTCAACTGATTCTCCTGCCTCCACCTCCCGAGTAGCTGGAATTAAAGGCACACGCCACTACTGCCTGGCTAATTTTTTGTATTTTTAGTACAGACAGGGTTTCACCATATTGGCCAGGCTGCTGTCAAACTCCTGATGTCAAATGATCCACCCGCCTTGGCCTCCCAAAATGCTTGGATTACAGGCATGAGCCACCACGCCCAGCCCCAATGTCCTCTTAATTAAAAATTTTAACAAAACAACTAGAAAGAGAAATAGGCAAGTTCAGCTTAACTCTTGTTTTAGACAAAGATGACTCAAGCCAGGTATTTTGCTTTGATTATGAGGAGAAGGAGTTGTGTGGCCAAGGGAGATAAATGGCTGGAGGGAAGGGGGCCTCTCCCAAAGAATGTCCCTTGTCCTGGGACTATGATACCATCTCCTAGGATCCTGCTGGGAGGTGAGTGGGATATAACCTTCCATGGGTCTCAATGGCTGTGTGTGTGTGTGTGTGTGTGTGTGTGTGTGTGTGTGAGAGAGAGAGAGAAAATTTGGTCTGCCTTAGTTGGAAGATTCTTTCTTTAAACAGCAATGTCACTGGCTAGGCACAGAGGCTCACACCTGTAATCCCAGCATTTTGGGAGGTCAAGGTGGGCAGATCACTTGAGGCCAGGAGTTTCAGACCAGCCTGACCAACACGGTGAAACCCCATCTCTACTAAAAATACAAAAATTTGACATGCGTAGGGGTGCACGCTTGTAATCCCAGCTGCTTAGGTGGCTGAGTCAGGAGAATCGCTTGAGCCTGGGAGGTGGAGGTTGCGGTGAGCCAAGATCGTGCCACTGCACTCCAGCCTGGACGACAGAGTGAGACTCCATCTCAAACAAACAACACCTTAATGTCATTGATTAACCTGTTGCTGGGGGTTCTTCTGCTTACAGCTTCTGCCTCTTACTTAACCTTGATCTTTATAAGTCAAGCACTCGAGGTAAGCTTGCCTTACTATGACTCTTGTGAACTCCATGTTACCTCATTAATTCCAACAGGAAATTTGAAAAAATTAAATACTTCAGGGCAGAAAGATAATAAAAGGAAGAGAAGATAGTTAGAACTACCACAAATGAATTTATTTTTAAGTGTTTGTTTTTTTTTTAGTAAGTCTTTAGAGGACATACCAGGACAACTAATTTTAATTTCCTTTACTTAGTTTTATTTTGTAATTGAGATAACCATTCGTTGGATTACATTTGACTGTTGATTTGGTGTGTTATGACTCTGTGGCCATAACAAGAAAGCTCATCATCCTCGGTTAGTGTATAAAGAGCTGGCAGCAGGAGGACCACTGGCTGTCTCATTTCTCAGGTATGACGTATGTTTGCCAGCCTTATGACTTTCACAGCTTTGGGTGAATTATACATCTGTGTTCATATATCCTGTGATCACATTTCCTAACCCTAAGGAAATATTGGCAGAGGACCTCCATCTTCTTTTACTTGTAACTAGAGTTTACTAAAGAAAGAGCATGAACCAAACTAATAATTTTTGAATAATATATTATAGTGAGTAATATAGCAGAGATAAGAGAAAAGCAATGTGTATAGATGGGGCTGATTCATATTCAGATCTGTATGTGTTCTTTTGTGGATCTACAAGGACAATCTGGGACAAGGATATCATTTCAACCTAAGAACTAGTTTTTTACCCCAAGGGGAAAGAGTATGTGTTTCCCTAGCTCTGGGGTTGAGCTAAACAATGTTGTATGTTCATTTGAGCCACTTGAGTACCTACAAATTATGATTGAGTGTCTGTCCTCAAGCTGGCCTGGGTCTATATTAATAATGGGAAAATTCTACTCAACCTTCTCCAAACCACAAGTCTCAAATTAGGCTACAGGTCTTTTTAGGAACAAATCAATCTCAATGACATTTACATGCATCTTTATGTGTGTGGGTGTTTGTGGGTACGATTACATATATTCTCAAAAAGTATAAAATAGCTTTGGCAATAACCTTACATTTGCTACATCTACTTCAATTAAAATTAGGGAATACCGTGTCCCAGAAAAAAGAAGCAAACTCACCCACACTGCCAGATTAATATTTAGATAATCTTCCAAGTCACCTTCTGACATCACAATGCTCAAAAGGCCTTCTTTGCTGCTGCATGAATAGTTTTTCTTCCAGCCTCTCTTAGCTTGGTTACTGACACCTCCTTCTAGTTGCTTTAACTCCTCTTCGTATTGCAACCGGTAGAGCAGAAGAGTATCCAGATGCCCCTTCATTTCCCCTACTCAACAACAAGAAAACAACTTGCAACTGAATTAAGGAAGCAAAACAAAACCAATTCTGGCAGACAATAAGCGGACCAAAGCAACTCAATATTTCATCCTCATGTTGTGTTTGAAGAGTTTCATGAGAATCTTGTTTATAATCCCACTGAAAATAAAGTGCTCAAAAATAAAAGCTGTTTCATTTTTTCAAGCTCACTGTCCTTTGTTCATGGTACACTAATGGAACAATTTTTAAATAATGACTTAATTTTTTTTTCCTTGTGAAAGATGCTTTCTGCAATCAAAAGCGGGTTATTTTTGAGCCTGGCACTCACATTCATTAGGACTAGTTGCATCCAAGTAGTAGAGGCTTATTTGTTCAGCTGGAAATGGGACATTAACATTTTAAGAGAATGATGCATAAGCTTTTAGAGATAATTTTCCCCCTTCCCTATTCTGTTGATGCTCTCTTAGAAAATGCAACATATTTTTTTTTCCCTTAGCAATGATAAGTTCATAATAAACAGGTTACTACAAAAGACATATTTTTTTTTTTTTGCAATCCTCCATCACTTCAAAAAATCAAAATTTGGGTTACAAATAGAAAGTTTACAAATACGAGAGAAAGCCCAAACTAAGCACCTATCAAGTCCAAATCAACGATGAATATATCTCTCTGTGTAAACATGCACCACAGTATATCAGTAACATCTCATGGTCCTAGCAGGCTGGCAACTGTAGTGGCTAAGTCTCACACTTTCTCATTTTCTTTTGTTCGTTTTTTGTTTCTCCTCTTGTTGAAGGGATTTCCCTCTCCTCTGACCTCCTCAAAAATTTCCTCCCTCAATTTCCCCTAGTCTCTCCTGCTTCATCACTTTCTTCCAGTCTGCCTTCTGGCTTACTCTCATGAGCAAACAAACAAGCTCCACTCTCTCAGTGTAACTAACCTTCCATTTCCCCATCCAAACTATTGCCTTATATCCCTCATTTTTAATAGCCAGACTTCTCTGGTGTTGTTTATGCATGCTGTCTCCAATTCCTCCTTTCCCATGCTCTTCAATCCACTCTCATCTGACTTCTGTCCCTACCACTCCATAAAACCTTTCCTGGCCAAGCTCACCAAAGATCTCTGTTTTGGCAAATCTTACAATTATTTCTCCTTTTTAAATTTTATTCCCTCTCTTAACAGGACCCAATAAACCCAACCATTCTTCCCCCCATTGGTGAGAGGGACAAAACCCCCCTCCACTGGAAGGCAGAAGACAAAGGACTTCCTAACAATGTCCATTGTTTTGCTTTTTATCCAACCCAATCTGCTTTCAAGGTCCAGACTGTAACAGAGCAAATGTAGCTCAGTCCTCATCTGCACTCACTTATATTTTTAAAAGGATAAGGAGAAACTGATCAGAATTTATTCTGTTAGAATTTCCATGGGAATCTCCCCGTTCAAAGGTGACTTTGGGCCAGCATTATGTTGGAATCCTGGTGGTTACCTTTTGAGTATCACAAGGAAAAACAATGCAGTCAACTTGTTTCTGTACCCCTGGTCTTTTACTCATATTTCATGTACTGAAAAACGAATGAAAACTCAAAGCAAATTTTATCCTTGAAAAATAGCTTTGATTCTTCAGTTTTTACCCCTGTAGAGGCTCTTCTGAAGGCTACTCCAGGAATAAATTCTGGTCACTTATCTCAGGCCAGTTGCTCCGTTTCTTTGTTAATTTTATGGATTTAAGTTAATCTGTTAATGAAACAGATGGGGACATGGGTGCTTGAAAGAACTTTGCAGTTAGCTATGAAGAATAAACTAATTTATCAACTCTTAGCGAGGAGCCATCTGAAGACTTAATTGAGACTTGTCTTTAGAACTCAGAGCTGTTGTTTCACTAGGGTATGTTTTCATGGTGTGCTAATTGTCCTCTAGGGAATCTATTCTTTGTCACTTTTTTTCTTTGCTGTCTGTCAGTGTTCTCTATCCACTCGCCTCTCACAGCTCAATAGTTTAGCCTGCCTGATGTTTCCATTTGTCATCTATCTGCCCATCCACCTACGTATTTCTATCCTGCAGAGCACTGAGAATTGCAGGTACTTTGACAACAGAGCCAAATTAGCATCAACAGTAATCACAAGGAAGTCCAAGTGACTTCCTTGGAATTAGCCATTTGCTACCCTCAGAAGGAGTCACAAGGAGGCCCATCAAGCAGTGAGTGGTATTGCCATGTCTCTCAAAACTAGGGTGTAGGGAGATCCAAGGAATTCTGACCCTGGGACATATAGGAAAACTAGCATTTCATTTCAAGAAGAGTTTTAATTTTCCTGTGGCCACTGCCTAAGGGGTTTTTAAAGCACTGCCTGGCACTGCAGACATCTGCTTTTGATGGACTGCCAGTAGCATTTCCCCCTCTAAAGAGTCATCAGTACAACACAGCCAGCTGTGTAGTCTATTTAACCACAGTGTGAAAACTTTCAGCCTTGAAACTACCAGCAGGTAGGTCAGTGGGTGCCTAGCTTCATTAGTCAATGCAACTTTGCATGAATTTATTCAGTGTCCATTCATGAGTATTAAGAGGGGTCTGGGTGCAGGGAGTATTGCCCAAGGTTCCCAAACCTACTCAGTTCCACCCATAATTGTCAGAGAAGAGCCCTGCACACTGTATAACTCCACCTTTCCCCACCAGTCATCAAGACAGATGTGCATGCTTACAGACTAATTCCACACTTTTTCCACCCCTGGCCCCCATCCATGGAGATCTAGAAGGTGTCCCAGAATGTAAACTTGCCTGCCCCCAATATTCACTATCACATACTTTAAGTCCACTAGGAATTAATCTTATTTTGCCCCTTATTCTAGTTTATATTACAAGAAACTCCCAAATTACAGGTCATCTGCAGTCCTCTCAGTTCAATCCCTGAAAGGCTTTGCATGTCACATCGTCTATTCTCTGCGTCCACCACCCCCTGGCTTCTGAAACCTTTCACTTCACCCCCTGGAATTCCCAGCCTGTTGGCAACAGAATCTCCTATATTTTTGAACTCCTGGGCTCAAGTGATCCTCCCGCCTCGGCCTCCAAAACTGCTGGAATTACAGGTGTGAGCCACCACACCCAGCCCACCTCCTATATTCCAAAACTTTTCTCTGAATTTCCCTTTCGACTTCTTACTGTCGCTGAAACTGGAGTCTCCCTGAGAGCTGCTTTCCCTGCAACCCTCTTAAGTGGTAGCTGGCAGTGGAGAGGGCATCTTCCTTGGTCCTCACTTCCCCTTCAGACTTTTCTCCCTCTGCGTTTCCCTTCCAGTTCTAAAACTTGCAACTTTGAATCTCTTGACATCAGATTATATCAAGAACATCTGCTCCTTGTTTCAGTTATTTTTGACTCCTGTGTGCTACCTTAATATTTTCCCTCCAGCTTGTGTCCTGCCTTCCACACAACTCTTATTCATTCATTTTTTTCCCTACACATGTAAAAACATTTTCCATATCAGAATTCAATTCCTTGAGCTTTTTTGCTCACTGGTTTTGTTCTTCACCCTACCTCAGCCTCTACTTTTAGGCTCATAATATTGACCCCATCACTACCAAGAGCCACAGCCCATCCACAGTCATAGTTCTATGCAACCCACTCTCTGACCATCACTTCCTTTCTTTCCAGACAGTTATTTCAGGTGGCTAAACTCCAACGAAATCTTTTTTTTTTTTTTTTTTTTTTTTTTTTTTTAGACAGAATATCACTCTGTCTCCCAGGCTGGAGTGTAGTGGTGTGATCTCAACTCACTGCAACCTCCGCCTCCCAGGTTCAATTGATTCTTCTGCCTCAGTCTCCCAAGTAGCTGGGACTACAAGGACCCACCACCACACCCGACTAATTGTTGTATTTTTAATAGAGACAGGGCTTCACCATGTTGGCAAGACTGGCCTTGAATTCCTGACCTCAGGCGATCTGTCCACCTTGGCCTCCCAAATTCCTGAGATTACAGGCATGAGCGCACCGCGCCCAGCTATCCAAGAAAATCTTGACACCACCTTTGCACTTTCTCTTCCCGGTGGTCTCTTCCCTTCTTCCCAGTTCAAATTCCGTTGTCCCTCATTATAACCACACCTTAAATATACCCTCATTTCCCTTGCTTATCTTGACCTTCACAGCACGCAACTGGCAAAACCAGAACCCTAATTAAATCCAGCTCTTAGCCTACTTCCTGCTTGCATTCTGGCTGTAGAACACAGCTGTAGAATGACTTACAAATGCACTATCCTGCATCATTTTATGTAGTGAGGAGCTTCCAGTGGGCTCTTAGTAATGTCCAGCAATCTCATGCCAAATCCTTGACCTCATCCCTCACTCACTCTCCAGAACACTTTCATATTTTTTCCCTTTTCTTCCAACCTCTAACATTTTTTCCCTAACTCTTCCTTTCAGCTTATAATTAAACAATCATAACAGAACTTCTTCACCATTGTATTTGTCCACTCTTTAACATTTGTACTCGACCTCCCCACCTCTTACAGCAAATTTATATGTTTAAATAATTTAAATTTAAAATTAAATAAATAGCGGCAAAATTATTTGAAGGAGTTGCCTGTACTCAGTGTCTAATTCCTTTCCTCCAATTACGTTAAGTAAGTGTCTCAAATTCAGCGATGTATATGCCCTTGCCAGTCCACCAAAACCATATTTGTCAAGGTTGTCTATTACCTCTACATTATTCAAACCAATGGTCAATTCTCAGCCAATTTTACTTGACTTGTCATCAGCATTTAGGGCAGTTGATCATTCCCTTCTAATTCAAACACTTTTTTCCCCTTTCACTTTGCTTCCAGGACATTATGCTTTCTTGATTTTCTTCCCATTACACTGGCCATTTCTCAGCAGCCTTGACTAGTATCTTCTCTTTTCTCCAGTCTCTCAATTTTGGGATGATGTTCCAGAGCTCCATTCTTGCTCCTCTTTCTTATCTACCCTCACTCCCTTGGTGTTCCATACAGTCTCTTGACTTTAAACATCATGCAGATGTCAAGGACTCCGAAACTTATATTTCCAGTGTGAGCCTCTCTCTTAGACTCCAGACTCCTGTGGCCACCTTTGTATGTCTCCGTTAAGATTTCCAAGACACACCTCAAACTTAACATGTGCTCCCCATCTCCTCTCACCCTAATCACCCACATCTCCTCATCTCAGTTAGTCCTCTTTAGGCTGAAGTCCTTGCAGCCTTCTTTGATTATTTCCTTTCTCTTATATCCAATATCCATGCTATTATTCAAACATGTCCTGCAAATTTCCACATCAGAGTAATGACTCTTCTGGTTTATTCTGCTTAGAAAGCATAGAAGTGCTCCTACACTGCAAAACATCACCTTCTTCGTGATCTCCCTATTATAAACTGAACAGCATCCCTTCTAACACTCACTATATCCTTCTCTGCTTTACTTTTCTATCCATTTATTTATCAAGCATGTATAAAGAATACATTCATATAAGTGCAATTACAATGTTAAGTCATTTAAGTTTCATAACAATGCTATGAGATTATTGTCACCCCTACTCTACAGAGAAGACAATAAAGGCGCAGAGAGGTTAAAGTCTGCCCAAAGTCACATAGTTGGCAGGAGACAGAGCTGACATTAAATCAAGGAGTCTAGTTCCAGACTCTACACTCACCTGCTACACCAGGCTGTCTTTCCTAAGTACTTCTGATCTCTGGCATTATATTTATATATTCTCTATATAATATAGATATAGGCCGGGCACAGTGGCTCATGCCTGTAATTCCATATTATTGTATATAATATACAATAAAAATATATAAATATAAAAATATAAAATATATTTTATAAAATATAAACAGGCATATCTATAACATACATATCCATATTTGTATATATCAATATAAAACTATGTAAAATATATTTTTATAAAATAAATGTATATTTTATGTTTATATTTATCTCTCTCTTCCTCTAGAATATTCTATTAGGGCAGGAATTCTTTAATGTTTTTATCAGCGCTTTATTTCCAGAACCCAGAACAGCCTCTACCACCTACTGTCAGCTGAATAGATATTTCTTTTATGAATAAATGGGTAATTACACCAGCAGAGAGCAATGTAATTCCAAAGTGAACAGAACATTCACTCAGGAGATCTATGTAGCACAGGGTACTCTGAGAAAATGGGCTGCCATTAGAGTTTTCTAATTGATTATTATTACTAAAGCTCTTTTAAAAAATTGGGAACAATGTACATGTCAATAAGTGGCCAATACATCATGTATTCAATTTGATGGTTGCTGAAGGTTTTAGCCAAAGCATAAGTTTCAATTCCCTAGGAGTAGGACATCAGAGTTAGAAATCAGATGAGAGGCTGGATGGGAATAGGAAAACGGTGGGAGAATCCTTAATGGAAACAAGGGTAGTTAGTGGCAAGCCTGATAAGTCAGATTGTTTGGCACTGCCAGTGAGAAGCAGAGTGACTTCTCAAACCAATCGTTCACCCTCTCCAGTTCTTACTTTGTCTGGAACATAAACGTAATTGTACCTATCACATAGATTTGACGAAAGTGTTAATTTAGTGGATGGGATAAAGCTATCAGAACAGTACCTGGGAAGTCACAAATACTCAACAAATCTGAGCAAATAATATTCATCACACACCTGGTACTCCAGTGAGGTAGATACTATTATCCCCTTTCTTCAAGAGAGAGAACTGAACTTCAGAGAACTCAGGTAATTTGCTCACTTGGCCTGTGAGTGACAGAGCTGGAACTCACATCTCAGTTGACCGAACTCCTTATTTACCATATTACACACTTGTCCCTTCGATTATATTCGAAAACAGAATCTTAACAATATTAATAACGAGATCTCTCGTGTGTTTGGAAATTACACATGCTAACACTTGTTCTGAAGGCTTTACATGTATTACCTCATTTAAACTTCACAGCAACTTCACAGTGAAGTGGACCCTAATATCACCCCACTTTTACAAATGGGGAAACATAGGCACAGAGACAGCAATTGCATGGCCAAAGTTACATAGCTAACATGGGGCAAAGTCGGCGGTGGAACACAGGCAGTGTATCGCCAAACCCTCATCCCATAGCCCAAGGAACTACCAGAAGGTGATTCCTCGATAAAGAATAATGATTCCAACTTTAAGTCTTCCTGATACTAAAGTTTAGTAATAACAAACCTTGATTTTCCCATTTTTGATTCCAATTGTCATATAGGCTCTTCAACTCCATAATTAGCAGTGATAATGGTAATAACATCCTGTCCTGTGCTGAAAAATCTGACACTGACTAAAGCAGCAAATCTAAATAATTGATATTAATTACAGGAGGTTTTTAGGAATAATCTGCCTGAAACAACTCTGAAATGAGAGGATTAAAAGGCAGAGATAATTCTCAGCAGCTGCTGGAAAGGCGTTCTGCAGAGGCATGGCTGACATCAGCCTGTTGGCTCTGAGGCAAAGCATGCCTTGTCTTCAATTGCTTAGCTTTTTACATTCTGTAACCCAGATAGTCAGACCATTAATTGGTCAGTTTATGACTTATTTAGCCCCCAAATCCCCTTTCATATTTCTAAACTATGGTCCCTTCATAACCTAAATATTTCTGCTTTATCCTCCTATAGCTGACATTAGTTTTATAATTACAGAAATGTGGACCATAAGTTCCTCATAGAATTAGCTTCCCAGAGCTACTTTTAAAAAGCACTGCAGAGCGGGTGGCTTAAAACAACATAAATTTATTTTCTTACCATTTTGGAGGCCTCTCACAACTCCTGGTCTTTTGTTTTGGTTTGGTTCTTCCCTGAGGCCCTTTTCCTTGGCTGGTAGATGGCTGTCTTCTTTGGATATCTTAACAGGGTTTTCCTTTCCTAACCTCCTCTTCTTATAAAGACACCAGGATTGGAGCTCACCCTAATGACCTCGTTTAATGGATTATCTCTTTAAAAACTCTGCCTCCAAATATAACCACTTGCTGAGGCACTGGAGGTTGAGACTTCAGCATAGAAATTTGGAGTAGATACATACTTTGGCCTGTAACACTGGTAGATATTATTGTCCTGGAACAAATTTTGTCCTGTCACCTCCACTTTAGTATCCCTTCTCTCATCCAGGGAAGCCCTTAGTAAGGCAGTGGGAACATTTGAGCTATCACTCAGCCATCCTAATTTCTGTTCCCACAAAGGTTAAAGTATCAGGCCACAGATCTCCCCACCCATTTTCTGCAGTATAACTTTTAGGAAGAGACAGAAAAGGACTCACATTAACTGAGCACCTATTAAGTCTAGGAGCAGTGCAAGATTGTATCTATTATATAGATATTATATAGATTGTATCTATATAATGTAAATATTATATTTCATGTAAACTCTCAACAGTCTTATAAAATGGGTATTATCTCAGTTTTAGAGATAAAAAGAACAGCCTCAGAGAGTTTAATAACCTGGTAAAAAATTCCCATAATTAATGATGACAGAAATAAGAGGTTTGGATTCAAGAAAAAAAAAAAGCAAGAAAAGGAAAGAGGGAAGGAAGGAAGGAAGGAAGGAAAGAAAGAAAGAAAAGAAAGAAAGAAAGAAAGAAAGAAAGAAAGAAAAGAAAGAAAGAAAGAAAGAAAGAGAAAGAAAGAAAAGAAAGAAAGAAAGAAAGAAAGAAAGAAAGAAAGAAAGAAAGAAAGAAAGAAAGAAAGAAAGAAAGAAAAGAAAGAAAGAGAAAGAGATGAAAGAAACGAGGACAGATCACAGAAAAAAAAAAGTTTAAATTCCCATTTATCCCTAAATGAGCCATTTTATAGCATAATAAAAGATAGCAGCATGTGATACAATCTAATACCACCCGTTTGTTTAATCATGATATACTTACAGCCTCCCCAGACACCCATCGTGTGGGTCCTAAGACACTTCACAAGTCCAATTGCAGGCCTTACTTTCACCTCACACTCCCGTGCAGCCATCTGTGAGGAGAGATGAGCTCCCAATTCCCTGGGTCCAGGTTGCAGTACTTATATGCCTGTGTTTCAGCATTAACACTTTGAACCAATTAATTATGCTTAAAGATAAAGAAAGAGCCATGAGAACCCACTAGGAGGAAGGAACTGGCAGGAGTAGAACAGCAAACATCAAGCATTCTTGTGGTACAAAAGGGATTGGGGGAAGTTTTATATCTGAGATCATCACTCTGCTAGCCTTCAGCAGACACAACTGGCAGAAAGCGGCTCACTGTGTTTGCCAGCGGGCATGAGAATTATGGAAATGGTCATTGTTAGGGATTTCAGTAAGTAAGCTGATTCTGGGATTCTCTGGGTATAGAAGCATCCCTGGTAAGAAAATACTGACCTAGCTAGTCCCCAGGTTTTTTGCTAATTTCAGGACTAGTCCCCTACATCCCAATGGATCCAATTTTTTCAAAAGCCTCTGCATTTTACCTGCTTGGCAGAGATGGTAATGTGGATAGGAGATAGGTACCTGAGTATGAAGGATAGATTAATGGACAGTTTTAGCAATTCCTAAGAGCAAAGGTTAGTTAAATACCCTTTCCTAATATTAAGTTGAGCTCATATTAAGGGTCAACACTAAAAGGCCCTAGAGGGTTTATAAATAGAACAGACGGGCCAAAGATTATATCATAATAGGAGACAGATGTGGGTCCTGGAGGCAGTCTATAAAGATGGGGTACCCATTCCAGAGAACAGCACCTGCCTGCAAACCCAACTCCCACGCCCACCCCCAAAGAAAGAAAAGAGCTCCACCCTTCTTAAGGATCGAGCCCCAACCAAGACCTTGGTTACTTTGGCTCTGTTTATTATTTCCTTTTTGAGTGAAGAAAAAATGATAGAGAATAGCATTTGAAGTCACAATCTCTGAGAACATAAACTGGGACATGTTTTAGCTTTCCCTAACTTTAAAACTGTTTTTATATATGAACATAAAAATAGACATTTTTGGAGTCTCCTCCAGATAATTACTCGGTAACCTCCACTTTTGTATTCTGGCCAATCTGTCTATTATAATGCTGTTATGAAGTTTATTTCATATCACACCAGGGAGGGGGAGAGAGATACTGAGAAGTCAGAGTATTCAGATATTACATGGAATAACAGGGTCATAAAATCAATGTAAAATTTAATGCAAAAGGGCTGTGGGCACCCAACCATTCAAGTTAGGAGATAAGGCAGATAGAAAGTAGGGTTGAGTTTCCAGAAAGTAGTACAGTATCTTTTCCCTAAATCTGTTCAAAAGTATACAATAATACTTGTGTTTTCTAATCCATCTGTGAGTTAAACATGTTTTCAGCCATGTTTTAGAACCTATTTCCTATTTGGAGAAAATATCCATCATCATAATAAAGCAAAAACAGCACTTATTGAACTTGTTCTATGTGGTAGCCATTGTGCCAGGCAGTTATCAGTAAATTCTCATCACAATCCTGAATATTTTCACTGTTCCCATTGTATATATGACAGCTGATAGAGGTAAGATCCTAGGCCATGTCACCATTAGATTCATGGTTATTTGGCGTCAAAAGTCATGATCTTTCCCAACCACATATCCATATCCAACCTTCACATTTGGGGCACTGTTGTGGGCACTTCTATTCATTGATTTAATGAATCCTACGCAAAGGAATTATGGTTTCCTCTTTAAAATTCTGGAGTAAAATTCAGAATATTAGCTGTTTTATCAACTTCAATGGTTTCTATGAAGTGGTTCACTTCAAGACCTAGGCTCCTTTGCATTTGAGAGTCACAAAGTGGTAACAAAATAAAAACAAATCAATTACTTTGGAAAATTTGTGAATTCTTGATTATTTAATGGAGTCTAGAGTAGTAATTGATGGGGCAAACTCTAGAGGTACATCATCTGGCTTTACAGCCTTATTTTACCATTTCCTGGATTAGTGACCTTGAATAAGTTTCTTAATTTCTATGCATCACTTTTTTTCATTGCTCTCTTTCTTCAATAGTACCAACCTGGAGTAAGTTGTAAGAATTATATGAGACGATGCATGCTTTAAATAGTCCATGATGCATAGTAGGTTGTCAAAATTTACTATTCTTATTATCATTATTATCATTACTTCTCTTCTACCCTAACTCTCTAATTCATTAGACACTTGAAAGATATAACTAGGTGAGCTAACTAGAGGTTGGCTGTGTAACATATGGCTCTGGGACACAGGCAGCTCTAGAGAGACTTGGTTTGATTGCAGTCCTATGTAACAGAGTTTTGTCATCAGTAGTTTCCTAGACTCTCAAAACTTTCTATGTTAAAAAGTAGAAACAGAACACATTGCATTTACAGTCAAGTTATTTTTAACAAGGGTAGCAAGAATATTCAATGAGAGACAAAGTCATTTTTTCAACAAATGGTAACTAGAACAACACCAGAGACAAAAATTGGTTCAAAATGGGTCATAGACATAAGCATAAGAACTAAAACTATAAAGCTGTTTGAAGAAAATATATAGCAGACCCTGACAAGATGGCTGACTAGATGTAGCCAGGAAGAGCTTCTCCCACTGAGAAAGACCAGACCATCAAGTAGACTGTCACACTCTAAGCAGATCTACAGAAAGAATGCATCGTGGGTGGACAGAGGGAGGATATCAACCTCAATTTGAAAGGGAAGGAAACCAGGAATCATGCACACGGTTGCTGAGCACCAGAACTCATTCCTGGCCTCAAGGGCTCCAAGGGAAGAGATGAGTAAGATAGGCAGAGAGTAGCTCACTGTTGCCATGGATCTCTAGGATTCCCGCTGTGAGAGACCTCACAATCCCCATGGACATCTGAGTTGGCAAGGGGAACTGCCTGGAAAGTTGGCATATATGGAACTCCAGCTTGCATGGAAGCTAGAATGTTTGGCACAAGAATGGCTGCAGTGGAGATCAGTCATGGGTGTCCATCTCCCAAGGCTTGCCATACTTCTGTAGGAGGCTTCAGCTTTGGTTAACTGTGGGGCTGAGCAGGGCTGTCTTGCCTGTGGGATGGCACTAATCTTGTCTGAGAAATCCCCTGTCTGCTGGGCTCTGGCAATATCTGCTTACAGTGCAGCCTCAGCTTGGTAGTAACCACTACCATAGTTCTTTCACTTGCAGACCCTGCCTATCTGTCAGAGTAATTTAGGAAGAACCCTACCAGTGTGCAGCCTAGCCACAACCTTCTCTGCTGGAGTGCATTTGTCCACAGCCTCCCCTTGCTACCCTGTCATGGTGCACATACTCGGGAACCTGCCACTGCCCACTGGCATGCACACATGTGTGGACTTGCCTCCACCCCACCAGAATGTGCATGAGGACCCCCACCATCCAGCCAGCATGCATGCACACTTGGTCCCACCAACACCACAGCAGAGTGCTTTTTCTGGCAGCCCCAGCCACAGTGTTGTTGCCAGTGGAATGGAAACACCTGAAGCCCTCCAGCACAGCTGGTGCTTAATTTTGAGGAGCCATGGAACAAAGCTGCAGGCCTGGTTTCATCCCTGCACTCCTTTAGTCCAGGAGTGCTAAACTGAGACTTGGCCTCCTGCAAGTATCCAGAAATGAAGCCAATTGACTAAATCCTCAAGGGCATCAAATAATATAAAAGTGAAAAGCCCCATCCAAAAGATAGAAACTTCAAAGATTAAAGAAACATCAGTCCACAAAGATGAGATGAGAAATAACCAGTACAAGAACCCTGGCAACTCTAAAAGCCAGAGTGTCTTCTTACCTCCAAACGAACATATTAGCTTCCCATCAGTGGTTGCTATCCATACTGAAATGGTTGAAATAAAAGATACAGAATTCAGAATGTGGATGGCAAGGAAGCTCATTGAAATACAGGAGAAGGTTGAAACACAAACAAAGAAAAACAGTGAAATGGTCACAGAACTGAAAAACAACACAGTCATTTTATGAAAAAACAAAACTGAACTTCTGGAAATGAAAAATTCACCATAGGAATTTCAGAATGCAACTAGAAGAATTAATAACAGAATAGACTAAGCTGAGGGAAGAATCTGAGAACTCAGAGGCCACCACTTCAAATCAATGCAGGCAGACAAAAATGAAAAAGAATTTTTAAAAAATGTACAAAACCTCTGAGAAATGTGAGATTATATAAAGAGACCAAACCTATGACTCACTGGCATTCCTGGAAGTATAAGAAAGAGAGAAAGCAACTTGGATAACACATTTGAGGATACTGTCCACAAAAATTCAGAACCCCGGTGAGATATTATAGAAGATTACCATCCCTAAGAAACATAGTCATCAGATTCTCCAAAGTCAATTTGAAAGAAAAGTCTTAAATGCAGCTAAAGAGAGGAGGCAGATCAATACAAAAGGAACCCCCTCAGGCTAACAATAGACCTTTCAGCAGAAATCTTGCAAGTTGGAAGAGAGCGAGAGCATAAATTAAGCATCCTTAAAGAAATTCCAACCAAGAATTCCACATTCAGCTAAACTAAGCTTCATAAGTGAAGGAGAAATAAAAACCTTTTCAGACAAGCAAATGTTAAGGGAATTCACTACCACCAGACTTGTCTTACAAGGGGTCCTTAATGTAGTGCTAAATATGGAAATAAAAGATGATTACCTGCCACCACAAAAACACAGTTAAGTATATAGCTCTGTGACTTTATAAAGCAAGTACACAATCAAGTCTACATAAAAATCAGTTAACAACACAATGATAGGATCAAACTCTTACAAATCAATATTAACTTTGAATGTAAACAGGCTAAATGCCCTACTTAAAAGACACAGAGTGGGAAGTTGGATAAAGAAGCAAGACCAAACTGTATGCTGTCTTCAAGAGACATATCTCACATGCAATGACACCCACCAGCTCAGAGTAAAGTAATGAATAAAGATCTATCAAGCAAATGGAAAACAAAAGAGAATAGGAGTTGCTATTCTTATTTCAGACAAAATAGACTTTAAACCAAGAATCATCAGAAAGGAACAAGGAACAAGGAAAGGTATTACATAATGATAAAGGTTTCAATTCAGAAAGAAGACTTACCTATGCTAAATATGTATGCACCCAAGACTGGAGTACAAAGATTCATAAAACAAGTCTTTAGAGACCTATGAAGAGACTTAGATAACCACACAATAATAGTGGGTGACTTCACATCCCACAAACAATATTAGACAGATCATGAGGCAGAAAACTAACAAAGATATTCAGGACCAAAACTTGACACTTGACCAAATGGACCTAAGAGATATCTACAGGATACTCCACCCAGCAACAACAGAATACATATTATTCTCATCTGCACATGGCACATACTCTAAGATCAACCACATGCTTGGTGGAAAAGCAATTCTTAACTAATTTTTAAAAAATAAAATCATACCAACTATATACTCAGACCACAGAACAATAAAAATATATATCAATACCAGATATACATCTCAAAACCATATAATTGCATGGGAATTAAACAACCTGCTTCTGAATGACATTTGGGTTAAAAAAATGAAATTAAGGCAGAAACAAACAAACAAAAAATTTGAAACTAATTAAAACAAAGATACAACTTTCCAGAATCCCTGAGACACAGCTAAAGCAGTATTAAGAGGAAAGGATTTCTTTGTATAATAATAATTTTTAAAAACTTCAATAGTTCTGGGGGTACAGGTGGATTTTGGTTACATGGATGAGGTTTTTAGTAGTAAATTCTGAGATTTTTAGTGCATCCATCACCTGAGCGGTGTATACCATATATAATATATCTTCTTTTGTCCCTCACCCTCCTCCCTACCTCCCTCCTCCAAGTCCCCACAGTCCATTACATCACCCTTCATGTTTTTGCATCCTCACAGTTTAGTTCCTACTTATAAATGAGAACATATGTTATTTAATTTTCCATTACTGAGTTACTTCACTTAGAATACTGGCCTCTGGTTCCATCCAAGTTGCTGCAAAAAACATTATTTTGTTTCTTTTTATGGCTGAATAGTAGTCCATGGTGTATAATACCACATTTTCTTTAGCCACTTGTTGGTCAATGGGCACTTAGGTTGGTTCCTCATTCTTGCAATTGTGAATTGTGCTGCTATAAGCATGCAAATACATGTGTATTTTTCATATAATGACTTCTTTCCCTTTGGGTAGATACTCAGTAGTGGAGTGAATGGTAGATCTACTTTTAGTTCTTTAAGTAATCTCCATGTTTTCCATACTGATAATACTAATTTACCTTCCCACCAGCATTGTAAAAGTGTTCTCTTTTCACCGCATCCATGACAATATCTTTTGTTTCTTGACTCTTTTATTATTGCCGTTCTTGCAGGAGTAAGGTGATATCTCATTGTGGTTTTAATTTGCATTTCCCTGATGATTCATGATATTGAGCATTTATTCATGTTTGTTGTCTGTTTGTATATCTTCTTTTGAGAAATGTCTATTCATGTCCTTTGCTCACTTTTTGATGGGATTATTGTTTTGTTTTGTTTTGTTTTCTTGTTGATTTGTTTGAGTTCCTTGTAGATTCTGGATACTGGTCCTTTGTCAGATGCATAATTTGAGAATATTTTTCTCCCACAGACTGTGGGTTGTCTGTTTACTCTGCTGATTATTTCTTTTGCTGTGCAGAAGCTTTTTAGTTTAATTAGGTCCCATTTATTTATTTTTGTTTTTGTGTCATTTGCTTTTGGAGTCTTATTCATAAACTCTTTACCTAAGCCAATGTCTAGAAGAGTTTTTCCAATGTTGTCTTCTAGAAATTTTATGATTTCAGGTCTTAGATTTAAGTCTTTGATCAATCTTGAGTTGATTTTTTATATCAGGTGAGTGATGAGGATCCAGTTTCATTCTTCTACATGTGGCTTGCCAGTTTTCCCAGCACAATTTATTGAATAGGAAGTCCATTCCCCAATTTATGTTTCTGTATGCTTTGTCAAAGACCAGTTGGATGTAAGTATTTGGTTTTATTTATGAGTTCTCTATTTTGTTCCATTTGGTCTAAGTGCCTATTTTTATACCAGTACCATGATGTTCTGGTAACTGTAGCCTTGTAGTATAATTTGAGGTCCAGTAATGTGATGTCTCCAGATTAGATCTTTTTGCTTCCTATTGCTTTGTCTATGTGGGCTCTTTTTTGGTTCCACATAAATTTTAGGAATTTTTTCCAGCCCTGTGAAAAATCATAGTATTTTGCTGGGAATTGTGTTGATTTCGTTGATTGCTTTGGGCAGTATGATCATTTTCACAATATTGATTCTTCCTATCCATGAGCATGGGATGCGTTTCCATTTGCAGTTTTTATTGTAGAGATCTTTTACCTCCTTGGTTAAGTATATTATTACGCATTTTATTTTTTATTTTTGCAGCCATCATAAAAGGGTTTGAATTCTTGATTTGATTCTCATAGTGGTTGTTGTTGGTGTATATAGCAGTGCTACTGATTTTTGCGCACTGATTTTGTAACCTAAAACTTTACTGAATTCATTGATCAGATCTAGTAGCCTTTGGGATGAGTCTTTAGGGTTTTCTAGGTGCATGATTGTATCATCAGTGAAAGGCAACAGTTTGACTTCTTCTTTTCCAATTTGGATGCCCTTTATTTGTTTTTCCTGATGGCTCTGGCTAGAAGTTCTAGTACTATGTCAAATAGAAGTGGTAAAAGTGGGCATCCTTGTCTTCTTCCAGTTTTGGGGGAGAATGATTTCAACGTTTTCCCTTTCGGTATTATGTTGGCTGTGGGTTTGTCATATACAGTTTTTATTACTTTGAGGTAAGTTCCTTCCATGCCTATTTTTTTTGAGGGCTTTTAACATAAAGGAATGCTATGTTTTATCAAATGCTTTTTCTGCATCTATTGAGATGATCATAGGGTTTTTGTTTTTAATTCTGTTTATGTGATGTGTCAAAATTATTGACATATATGTTAAACCATCCTTGCATCCCTGCGATAAAACCCACTTGATCATGATGTTCTATCCTTTTGATGCAATATTAGATTCAGTGAGCTAGTATTTTGTTGAAGATTTTTGCATCTATGTTCATCAGTGATATGGGTCTCTTATTTTCTTTTTTATGTCCTTTCTTGATTTTGGTATTATGGTGATACTGGCTTCATAGAATGATTTAAGGAGAAGTTCCTCTTTCTCAATCTTTGGGAATACTTTCAGCAGGATTGGTACCAATTTTTTGAATGTTGGGTAGAATTCAGCTGTGAATTCATCTGGTCCTGGACTTTTTGGTTGGCAATTTTTTTTATTAGTGATTCAGTCTCCGCTACTTGCTATTGGTCTGTTCAGGATTTCTATTTCTTCCTGATTTAATCTAGAATGATTGTGTGTTTTCAGAAATGTATCCATTTCCTTTAGATTTTCTAGTTTGTGTGCATAAAGGTGTTCACAGTGTCCTTGAATTATCTTTGATGTAGGCATTTAACACTACAACATTCAAGAGGAAAATTTGTAGCACTAAATACCTGTTTTAAGAAGTTTAAAAGATCTCAAATTAACAATCTAATATCATACCTAGAAGAACTAGAAAAATAGGAGTAAACCAACCCCAGAACTAGCAGAAGAAATGAAATAACCAAAATCAGAGCTGAACTGAACCAAACTGAGATGCAGAAATTTATGCAAAAGATCAATGAAACAAAACAACTGGATCTTTGAAGGAATAAATGATATTGATAGACTGCTGGCTAATTATTAAAGAAAACAAAAGAGAGAAGATTCAAATAAACACAATCAGAAATGACAAAGCTGACATTACCATCAACCAACAGAAAAACAAAAAACCTTAGAGATGATTATGAACATCTCTATGCACACAAACTAGAAAACCAAGAAGAAATGTATAAATTCCTAGAAATATACCATCTCCCATGATTGAACCAGGAAGAAATGGAAATTTTGAACAGACGAATAACAAGTTCCAAAATCGAATCAGTAATAAAAAACTACCAACCAGAAAAACCTCTGGTCTACATTAAATCACAGCCACATTCTACTAGATGTATAAAGAAGAGCTACTACTGATTCTACTAAAACTATCCCCACCCCTCCCCACCTCAAAAAAAGGAGGGGCTATTCCCTAACTCATTCTATGAAGCCACCATTATTTCCATACCAAAATCTGACAGATACATAACCAAAAAAAGGAAACTTCAGGCCAATGTCCCTGATAAACATAGATTAACACAGATGTAAAAATCCTCAATAAAATACTAACAAATTAAATCCAGCAGCACATCAAAAAGCTAATACAGCATGATAAAGTAGGCTTTATTCCTGGGATGAAAAGCTGGCTCAACATATGCAAATCAATAAAGTGATTCATCATGTAAATAGAACCAAAAATGAAAACCACATGGTCATCCCAATAGGATACAAAAGGCTTTTGATAAAATTCAACATCCCTTCATATTAAAAACTTTTGACAAACTACCTTAAAATAGTAAGAACTATCTATGAAAAACCCATAGCCAACATTATACTGAATGAGAAAAAGCTGGAAGCAATCCCCTTGAGAACCAGAACAAGACTAGGATGCCCAGTCTCACTATTCCTATTCAACATAGTACTGGAAGTCCTAGCCAGAGCCATCAGACAAAAGAAGGCAATCAAACAGGAAGACAGGAAGTCAAACTCTCTTTGCAGATGATATGATTCTATACCTAGAAAACCCCACAGTCTGCCTCTGGGGAGCTCCTTGAACAGATAAACAACTTCAATAAAGTTTTAGTATACAAAATCAATGTACATGAATGAGTACCATTTCTACATACCAATAACATCCAAGCTGAGAGCCAAATCAAGAATGTAATTACATTCATAATAACTACAAATAGAATCAAATACCTAGGAATATGGCTAACCAAGGAGGTAAAAGGGTTCTACAATGAGAATTACAAAACACTGCTGAGAGAAATCAGAGATAACATAAAAAAATGGAAAAGTATTCTATGCTCATGTATAGGAAGAATCAATATTGTTAAAATGGCCATAGTGGCCAAAGCAATTTACAGATTCAATGCTATTCTTATCAAGCTATCAATGTCACTTTTCACAGAATTAGAAAAGTGTTCTAAAATTAATTTAAAACTAGAAAACAGCCCAAATAGCCAAAATGGTCCTAAGCAAAAACAACAAAGCTGGAGGCATAACATTACCCAACTTCAAACTATACTACAAAGCTACAGTAACCAAAACAGCAGATTCTGGTATAAAAGCAGACACATAGACCAATGGAACAGGTTAGAGAACCCAGAAATAAAGCTTTACATCTACAACCAACTGATCTTTGAAAAAGTATACAATAACAAGCAATGGGGAAAGGACTCCCTATTTAATAAACGGTGCTGGGATAACTGGCTGGCCATACGCAGAACATTGAAACTGGATCCCTTACTTTAACCACATATAAAAATCAACTCAAGGTGGATTAAAGACTTAAACGTAAGACCTAAAACTAAAAACCCTAGAAGAAAACCTAGAAAATACCATTCTGTACATAGACCTGAGTGAAGATTTTATGATGAAGTCTCCAAAAGCAATTGCAGCAAAAACAAAAATAGGAAAGTGGGACTTAATTAAATTAAACAGCTTCTGCACAGCAAAAGAAACTATCAACAGAGTGAACAGGCAACCCATAGAATGGGAGAAAATATCTGCAAACTATGCATTTGACAAAGATCTAATATCCAGAATCTGCACTTAAGTTAATAACGAACTTAAAACAAGCAGAAAACAAACAATCCCACTGAAAAATGAGCAAAGGGCATGAACAAACACTTCTCTAAAGAAAATATACACATAGCTAACCACCACGTTAAAAAAATCTTCAACATCACTGATCACCAGAGAAATGTAAATCAAAACCACAATGAGATATTATGTTATACTTCTCAGAATTCCTATTTTTAAAATGTCAGAAAATAAAAAACGTTGGCGAGGTTGCAGAGAAAATGAAACACTTACAAACTGCTGGTGCAAAAGTAAATTAGTTCAGCCAGTGTGGAAAGCAGTCTGTAGATTTCTCAAACTACTTAAAACAAAACTACAATTTTACCCAGCAATCCCATTACTGGGCATATATGCAAAGGAATGTAATTCATTGTACCAAAAAGGCACATGCACTCGTATGTTCATCACAGCACTATTCACAGTAGCAAAGACATGGAATTGACCCAGATGCCCATCAATGGTGGACTAGATAAAGGAAATTTGGTACATATACACCATGATATGCTATGTGGCCATAAAAAAAGAATAAAATTTTACCCTTTGCACCAATGTGGATGCAGCTGAAGACCACTATCCTAAGTGAATTAGTGTGGGAACAGAAAATCAAATACCACATTTACACTTGTAAATGGGAGCTAAATATTGAGTACAGATGCACAGAAAGAAGGCAACAATAGATGCTGGGAACTCCTTGAGGGTGTAGCACAGGAGGAGCATGAAGGTCAAAACCGTACCTATCAAGCATTATGCTCACTACCTGGGTGAAGAAATCATTTGTACACCAAATCCCATTGATCCATGTAACAGACATGCAAATGTACCCTCTGAACTTAAAAATTAAAAATAAAAATAAACATGTATGAGTAAATTTTTGGACCTAAATTTTTGGACCTAGAGTTGGGCAAAGCCTTTTTAGATATGATGCCAAATGGACAAACAATGAAAGAAAAAGATACGAATAAATGTAACTTCATCAGATTTAAAAACTTTTGGTCTTAAAAAGACACCACAAAAAGTAAATATACATCCCAGAAAATGAAAGAAAATATGTGCAAATCCTATATTGATATCTAGAATATAATTTTAAAATCCATGTAATTTATAATACAAAGATAAATTATTCAATTTAAAAATGGACAAAGGTCATGAATAGATACTTTTCCAAGGAAAATATACAAATGGCCAATAAGCACATGAAAACATACTTAACAAACATTAGCTATCAGGAAAATGCAAATAATAACCACAGTGAAATACCACTTCACACCCATTATAATGACTATAATAAAAAAACATATATAATAACGTGTTCGTGAGGGTGTGGAGAAAGTGAAGCCTTCATGCAATGCTGATGGGAACGCAAAATGGTGCATCTATTTTGGAAACAGCCTGCCAGTTCCTCAAAGGCTAAGAGTAGAGTCACCATAAGACCCCAAAATTCCACTTCTAAGTATATGCTCAAAAAAACAAAAAATGAAAACATATGCACACACCAAAATTTGCACATAAATTTTTATAGCAATATTAAACACAATAGTTGAAAAGGGAAAACAATCTATCAGTCAATTGATGAGTGAATAAGTAAATGTTACATAGCGATGCAATGCATATTATTTGGCCAGAAAAATAAATGAAGTACCGTTACATGCTGCAACAGAGGTGAACTCTGAAAACATCCTAAGTGTAAGAGGTGAGTCTCAAAAGACCTCGTATTGTATGATTATATTTGTCTGAGATATCCAGACTAGGCAAATCTAAAGATATAGAGATATCAGATTAGTGGTTGCCTAGGGCTATAGGCATCAGGAGCAAGTGACTGCTAATTGGTATGAGGTTTCTTTTGGAAGTGATAAAAATTTCTAAAATTAATTATGGTGAGGTTTACACAACTCTGTAAATATTTTAAAAACACATTGAATTGTCAAAAGAATAAATTGAAGATTGTGTCTTAAAAGAATAACAGAACCAATGAGATAGACCAAGTTACCTCGTCATGAATGAGAGTCACAATATACTAGTGGGATATTGCTAAAGATGAAGGAAAAAATAACCTCAAAATTAATAACCTGAAAAATAAGTGTGGTTTAGCTCATTACAAATTATAAATCAATATAGTCCTTACATCTTTATAGAGAAATAAATCCTGCCTGAGTCCTCTTCTGGGTGGTATTATGTGCCAATGTCTATGGTTAAATAAATGCATTGTCACATAATGTTCACACCTATGTTCACAATTTATCCATACATCCAATGTAACACAATGTTCACAGCTTATCCGTACAAAAATAATAATGTAATTACAGAGGCAAGGCAATTGAGTTATTGTCATCCCAAAACCCTGAAATAAACCCTTGACATAAGTTCCAGACCCAAAAGACAGCCAAGTCCTGTGACTTCTTCATCAGTAATATTTCTTACATCTGCTTATTCTTACCACTATCAGCATCTCATTACTTCATACCTGCATTGTTGCCATTGCTGCCCAAATACTCCTGCTTTGTGTAATTTTCTTCTTTCTAATCTATTCAATATGCTGCTCTCAAATAATCTGAAAGATGGCCTATATCATTAATTCAACTGCCCAGAAATATTTATACTGTCACTGCCTCTAAGGAAAACAAGCTTAAGTTGCTTATTTGGGTACTCAAGGATATCCTTTTTTACATATCAAATTATTTCTCCAAAATTACCTTCTAATTTTCCTCCATAAGTACTCTCTTCTAATGAGACCATTCCTAAATAAAAAATCTGATAGTGTTTACCTTTGAATCATGCCTTTTTCTCCACGTATCCAAATTCTACCAATCTTTACAAGTTCTGCTGCATGGTTGTCACTTAATGCTATCAATTTATACATTGGATAAAACTTAACATTTACCAAGAAACATTCCCTGACTATTCCAGGCTATGATGATTTCTGGCTTATCACTTTTTTTTTTTTTTTTTTTTTGCCACCCATTGCAGATTCATCATATCCTGCTTTGTCTACCCAAAAGGATTTTAGACATTTCAATAATATCAGTGACTTAGGCTTTTTGGAAAAGTTTCTATGGATATAGTCAGTTCTCAATAAAAACAGTTTATAAACAAATCAAGAGTAGTATCAACAACAGAACCAACTCATAGAGTTGAAGAAGAACAAAACTTGTTGGGGGAAGACCTTATAAATAATCTAGCCTAATCATTTTGTTGCATAATTGGGTAAGCTGAGGTCCACAAATAGAAAAAGACAGGCATAAGGTCCAACATTTGTTTGAGAGCAGAGCCAAGACTAGACTGTGGTTTGTTATTCCCACCTATCGGGAACCCTACCCTCAACCTAGAACATGTTGCCTAAATCTCAGTGTTTCCTTTAGTATGATCTCATCTTAGAAATGAACTGAATTTCCCCAGTTTGTTCACAGGTGGGTATGTGATTATAGAAAAGGGGCAGCCCGTCCCTTATCCTGAAGTCTGGAGAAGAGGTTCAGGGGAGCGGGTATGTAATCTAGTTGATTGCAAGAGTAGTTATACAAGACTGAAGCTTGCTCTACAATGACTAGAGCAGGTGTCATCTAGAATACCTCAAAGGCCAACTGTCGCCCAACAGTTTTAATAAATTCGGAATTTGGAGAGTATATGAATCCTGAGTGCTATTTCTCATAGATATTATTGCTCCTACCTTCAAATTGTTAAATGTTGAATAATAGATGGCCAAGAAGATCCAGGAGCCAAGGGGCAATCATCTGCTTGAGTAATCCTCTCATACCTCTGTCTGATCTGAGAGCAAAGTGGAGACATCACAGACAAAGGCACTCTCAGATCCACATCACATCTTTAAATTCAGGTACCTCCAGGGAGGTACTCTTCCCTGGAGAGAAGACTAGGCTCAGTGCTTCTCAAGAGTATCTTCTGGATAGGAGAGGAAATAAGTGGTACTTACTATTATGCTACAAATGAAGGGATGGGAGGACATATTATTTAGAAGGGTAACTATATAAGCCAATGTCTTTTATAATTATTGTTCCTACACATCACAATGATATTTTAACTCTGAATCTGCTGTCTACTAACTGTGAGACCTTTGGCATATAGCTTAAGCTCTTTGAATCTTGGCTTTATTATTTCAAAAACAAAAACAAAAGGATTGGGAAACATTAATAATATGTCTCCTTCTCAAACTAAAATTGTCTGCTTTTAGTATCTACCATTTGCACAGCACCATAGAGTGTATGAGTTTATGAAAGCCTTTCACAGTATCTCAGGCTATTCTGACTATTTGTGAACAGGTAGCACAGGTATCATTAGACCCATTTTACAGATAAAAGTATAGAGAAGTGAAGACCATAAACCAATTGCTAGCGTCTTAATCCATTTGTGTTTCTTTTTTTTATTTATTTTTATTTTTTATTATTATTATACTTTAAGTTCTAGGGTACATGTGCATAACGTGCAGATTTGTTACATATGTATACTTGTGCCATGTTGCTGTGCTGCACCCATCAACTCGTCAGCACCCATCAACTCATCATTTAAATCAGGTATAACTCCCAATGCAATCCCTCCCCCCTCCCCCCTCCCCATGATAGGCCCCAATGTGTGATGTTCCCCTTCCTGAGTCCAAGTGACCTCATTGTTCAGTTCCCACCTATGAGTGAGAACATGCGGTGTTTGGTTTTCTGTTCTTGTGATAGTTTGCTAAGAATGATAGATTCCAGCTGCATCCATGTCCCTACAAAGGACACAAACTCATCCTTTTTGATGGCTGCATAGTATTCCATGGTGTATATGTGCCACATTTTCTTAATCCAGTCTGTCACTGGTGGACATTTGGGTTGATTCCAAGTCTTTGCTATTGTGAATAGTGTCTCAATAAACATACATGTACATGTGTCTTTATAGCAGCATGATTTATAATCCTTTGGGTATATACCCAGTAATGGGATGGCTGGGTCATATGGTACATCTAGTTCTAGATCCTTGAGGAATCGCCATACTGTTTTCCATAATGGTTGAACTAGTTTACAATCCCACCAACAGTGTAAAAGTGTTCCTATTTCTCCACATCCTCTCCAGCACCTGTTGTTTCCTGACTTTTTAATGATTGCCATTCTAACTGGTGTGAGATGGTATCTCATTGTGGTTTTGATTTGCATTTCTCTGATGGCCAGTGATGATGAGCATTTTTTTCATGTGTCTGTTGGCTGTATGAATGTCTTCTTTGGAGAAATGTCTGTTCAGATCTTTTGCCCATTTTTTGATGGGGTTCTTCGTTTTTTTCTTGTAAATTTGTTTGAGTTCTTTGTAGGTTCTGGATATTAGCCCTTTGTCAGATGAGTAGATTGCAAAAATTTTCTCCCATTCTGTAGGTTGCCTGTTCACTCTGATGATAGTTTCTTTTGCTGTGCAGAAGCTCTTTAGTTTAACTAGATCCCATTTGTCAATGTTGGCTTTTGCTGCTGTTGCTTTTGGTGTTTTAGACATGAAGTCTTTGCCCATGCCTATGTCCTGAATGGTACTACCTAGGTTTTCCTCTAGGATTATTATGGTATTAGGTCTAACATTTAAGTCTCTAATCCATCTTGAATTAATTTTCATATAAGGAGTAAGGAAAGGATCCAGTTTCAGCTTTCTACTTATGGTTAGCCAATTTTCCCAGCACCATTTATTAAATAGGGAATCCTTTCCCCATTTCTTGTTTCTCTCAGGTTTGTCAAAGATCAGATGGCTGTAGATGTGTGGTATTATTTCTGAGGACTCTGTTCTGTTCCATTGGTCTATATCTCTGTTTTGGTACCAGTACCATGCTGTTTTGGTTACTGTAGCCTTGTAGTATAGTTTGAAGTCAGGTAGCGTGATGCCTCCAGCTTTGTTCTTTTGACTTAGGATTGTCTGGGAGATGCGGGCTCTTTTTTGGTTCCATATGAACTTTAAAGCAGTTTTTTCCAATTCTGTGAAGAAACTCATTGGTAGCTTGATGGGAATGGCACTGAATCTATAAATAACCTTGGGCAGTATGGCCATTTTCACGATATTGATTCTTCCTATCCATGAGCATGGTATGTTCTTCCATTTGTTTGTGTCCTCTTTTATATCACCGAGCAGTGGTTTGTAGTTCTCCTTGAAGAGGTCCTTTACATCTCTTGTAAGTTGGATTCCTAGGTATTTTATTCTCTTTGAAGCAATTGTGAATGGAAGTTCATTCATGATTTGGCTCTCTGTTTTTCTGTTACTGGTGTATAAGAATGCTTGTGATTTTTGCACATTAATTTTGTATCCTGAGACTTTGCTGAAGTTGCTTATCAGCTTAAGGAGATTTTGGGCTGAGACAATGGGGTTTTCTAAATATACAATCATGTCATCTGCAAACAGGGACAATTTGACTTCTTCTTTTCCTAACTGAATACCCTTGATTTCTTTCTCTTGCCTGATTGCCCTAGCCAGAACTTCCAACACTATGTTGAATAGGAGTGGTGAGAGAGGGCATCCCTGTCTTGTGCCAGTTTTCAAAGGGAATTTTTCCAGTTTTTGCCCATTAAGTATGATATTGGATGTGGGTTTGTCATAAATAGCTCTTATTATTTTGAGGTACGTTCCATCAATACCGAATTTATTGAGCGTTTTTAGCATGAAGGGCTGTTGAATTTTGTCAAAAGCCTTTTCTGCATCTATTGAGATAATCATGTGGTTCTTGTCTTTGGTTCTGTTTATATGCTGGATTATGTTTATTGATTTGCGAATGTTGAACCAGCCTTGCATCCCAGGGATGAAGCCCACTTGATCATGGTGGATAAGCTTTTTGATGTGCTGCTGAATCCGGTTTGCCAGTATTTTATTGAGGATTTTTGCATCGATGTTCATCAGGGATATTGGTCTAAAATTCTCTTTTTTTGTTGTGTCTCTGCCAGGCTTTGGTATCAGGATGATGTTGGCCTCATAAAATGAGTTAGGGAGGATTCCTTCTTTTTCTATTGATTGGAATAGTTTCAGAAGGAATGGTACCAGCTCCTCCTTGTACCTCTGGTAGAATTCAGCTGTGAATCCATCTGGTCCTGGACTTTTTTTGGTTGGTAGGCTATTAATTATTGCCTCAATTTCAGAGCCTGCTATTGGTCTATTCAGGGATTCAACTTCTTCCTGGTTTAGTCTTGGAAGAGTGTAAGTGTCCAGGAAATTATCCATTTCCTCTAGATTTTCTAGTTTATTTGCGTAGAGGTGTTTATAGTATTCTCTGACGGTAGTTTGTATTTCTGTGGGGTCGGTGGTGATATCCCCTTTATCATTTTTTATTGCGTCTATTTGATTCTTCTCTCTTTTCTTCTTTATTAGTTTTGCTAGCGGTCTTTCAATTTTGTTGATCTTTTCAAAAAACCAACTCCTGGATTCATTGATTTTTTGGAGGGGTTTTTGTGTCTTTATCTCCTTCAATTCTGCTCTGATCTTAGTTATTTCTTGCCTTCTGCTAGCTTTCGAATGTGTTTGCTCTTGCTTCTCTAGTTCTTTTAATTGTGAAGTTAGAGTGTCAATTTTAGATCTTTCCCGCTTTCTCTTGTGGGCATTTAGTGCTATAAATTTCCCTCTACACACTGCTTTAAATGTGTCCCAGAGATTCTGGTATGTTCTATCTTTGTTCTCATTGGTTTCAAAGAACATCTTTATTTCTGTCTTCATTTCGTTATGTACTAAGTAGTCATTCAGGAGCAGGTTGTTCAGTTTCCATGTAGTTGAGCGGTTTTGATTGAGTTTCTTAGTCCTGAGTTCTAGTTTGATTGCACTGTGGTCTGAGAGACAGTTTGTTATAATTTCTGTTCTTGTACTTAAGGGAATACTTGAAGCCATGTAATTCATATAGAAAAGAGGTGTATTTGGGCCACAGTTCTGCAGGCTGTACAAGAAACACGGCACCAGCATTTGCTTTTTGAGAGGGTTTCAGGATGTTTCCACTCATGGCAGAAGGTGAGGGAGAGCCAGCATCAGATAGCAAGAGTGGAAAGGAGAGAGAGAGGTAGGAGGGAGGTGCCAAGTTCTTTTTAGCAGTCAGTTCTCTAAGGAACTAATAGAGCGAGAACTCATTCATTACTTCAAAACTGGCATCAAGCTGTTTATGAGGGACCCACCCCCATGACTCAAGCCCTTCCCAATAGACTCCACCTCCAACATTGGGCATCAAATTTTGACATGAGATCAGGAGGAGACAAATATCCAAACTATATCAGGTTGTAAAGCTGGAATCTAAATCTTCTAGATCAGGAATCAGCAAATTACGGCCCAAAGGCCAAATATGATTGAGCACCTAGTTTGTAAATAAAATTTTATTGGAACACAGACAGACTTGTCAGTTTATGTATTGTCTTTGGTTGCTTTCATACACACACCAGTAGAGTTGAGTAGGTGCAACAAAAACTGTATGACCTGCAAAGTAAAAAATATTATCTCTTTGACACCTTCCAGAAAAAAGAAACCTGTCAACTTCTGTCCTAGCACATAGGTTTATGATTTTTCACTATAATACCTAGCTCCTAGCTCTGCAAGACCACTCTAATTTTTTTCTTTTCAGATCTTTACCCCTGTTCTGTGGCCTCTATCTTCCAAGTCCTATTTGGCTAATCACTTCCAGAATGGAGTGCAAAAATTAAATTCATCTGATTCAGAAATCAGCATATACATTATACATTTGTATTTTAAATGCAGTAGTGGAAAAGTTAAAAAAAAAAAAAAAAGAAGGAAACTTTTAATCACTTACACACCTGCATAAGAGACATGCTGCTACACAAATATACTGATCTCATTATTATTATTGGGTTGTTGAGCACTAGCAATGGTAAAACACATAAAGCCACAATCACTAGCCTAAAGCCTTTCAGCTGAAGCAAAGCATACAGCTTAAAAACAGAAGCGAGCACTAGAAAAACTGGTGAAATCTCTGAGGTGTGATTGAGCTCGCAGACATAAGCATTGAATAAGGATGTTCGCTCTGTATCACAAACCCCACAGTCGCAGAAATATTCAGTGACTGAGTATTATGGGGTTTTCTGATTCAGTGCACACATATGTGTGTGATATTTCAATTGTTACAACTCCATTGCTTTTGTAACTGTTTTTAATTACTCTTGAGACCATTTCTCAGTATGAGCTGAGCATATGGGCACTTTGCATTTTTAAAATCCTACTTTTGGAGTTATCCATGAGCTGAAAAACCCTGGCATTTTTTTTTTCAAGTGTAATCAAGGTATTTCAGAAGCCTTCACACGAGCAGCAGGATGGAAGCAGCTTACTGGGTCTTCATTGGGTCACTACCATGAGAGCTCTCCCTCGGAGAACTTCGCACACAATGGCGTGTTTGTGGTTACTGGAAGCTATTCAGTCATTTATTCGACAGAGATTAATTAAAGAAATACTGTGAACACAACTCTGGATGAGGAGGATCCTTGCTTTAATAATATCTTATAAGATAGTCTTTGAATTATTCATTCATTTTCCAATTGTTTATTGAGGACCTACTACATGTTGAGCTCTATGCCAGACACTTCGAATAGAATGGGACACACACACACACACACACACACACACAGAGACATGTATACACACTTATTTATTTATTTCTGCACTTCTTGAGCCTAAATGACTTTGGAATGTACATAAGACTTGACAAAGCATATAAGCAACAAAGGATTCATACTGAGAACATATAAAGAATTCCTATAACTGAATTTTTTTTTTAAAAAAAAGACAGAAATCTCAATAGAAAAATGGGCAAAATATGTGAATAGACTCTTTACGAAAGAGAACAGATAGTCAACTTGTCAGCCACCAGAGAATTGCAAGTTCAAACTACAATGTAATACCACTAAATGCCCACTTTAGAATGCCTAAAATTAAGAATTCAGAAAATACTAAGAGTGGGCACAACTGAAACTCTTTTTACTGCTGATAGGAATGTTGATTGGTAAAACCATCTTAGAAAACTTTTCCATTACCAACTAAATTAGAACATACCCATGACCTTATATTTTCTATCCTAGGAAATACATTCCTATGTTCACCAAAACACACAAAGTAGAATGCTGATAGCAGCACTATTTGTAATAGCTCCAAATGGGATACTATCCAAATACCCATCAACAGTGGAATGAAATAAATTATGGAATTTTCACCCAAATGGAATATTATATAGCAGAGTAAATTATTTACAACTCTATGTAACAATGTAGGTGAATCTTACGAACATAAGCTTGAATCAGAAAGACAATAGGCAGAAAAGAATAATGACTATGTGATTTGATTTATGCAGGCTAAAAACTGATTGGTAGCTTTGGAAGTCAAGATGGTGGTTAATTCCAATGTGGGCCTAAAGAAGTCACAAACAGACAGAGGCATAAGGGGCATCCTACGGCCCGTTAGAACTCTCTTACTCCATTTGTGTGCTAGTTACCTGGACATATTCACGTTTTGAAAACCTATTGAGATGTATGCATATGATTTGTTTTACTAAAAGTGCATATGAGGCATTCCACAATCAAGAGTTAAAATAAGCTCCAAAGTGAGTTCATGGGAGGGGACTATCCCTTCCCTATAGGAAATGGTCTCCAGTGGTAATGCTGGTACCAAGCTCTAAAGAATGGACATGGTTTTAGTCCACAGAAAGCAGATAAGGCATTCCATGAGGAGCAAAATGTTCTTTGCAGAAGAGTGGACATAAGAAAATATGGAGCAATTTGTGAAACATGAGATCTGTGGAAGAGGAATAAATCAAGCTAGAAAGGTAAGCGCTAGCCAGAATGTGGAGAGTCTTGAGAGAGGCCCTCGGCTTTCGTGAAATAGGCAGTGGGGAGACATTCAGGGGTTCTAAGCAGGGCAGAGATTATCAGAGCTGTATTCAGGGAAGATTAACTTGGCAGTTGTATTGCAGAGTGAATTAGAAAGTGGAGAAACAGGGGAAAGGGAGACCAATTTGGATGTAATTGTAATTGTCTGAGTGGTATGTAATTAGGCCTAAATTAGGGTGGTAGTATGAGTGGAAAAGAAGAGATGTATGGAAGAGGCATTAGAGGAGACAAAGAAACTTATTGGAATTTTTTTGTTGTTGTTGAGGGAGATAGAAGAGCCCAGGGAAGTCAATCTGGGCGATTGGAAGATAAATCATACCATTAACTGAAATAGATAAATTAGGATCTCTTCCTTGAGAGCAAGGGCTGAGCACTGGTAAGTTCTTGTTTCTCATATACCAAAGCTGCTCCTGAACATAACAGCTGTGTGCAGCTCAATGTGGAGACTTAGGCCTCTCAGGAAAAATGACATGGTCCTTTCCCAGCCATCCATATATACAGTAGATTCTGATTTTCTTATAGAATAGAAGCTGCCCAGCTAAAAGGTACATTTTCCAACCTACTTTGTAGATGAGAGTGGCAGTATGAGTGGGTTGTAAGGAAAGGTAAATTGTGTAACTTTAAGCCTGTACATTTAAAGGGAGATAGAACGTTCTTCTCCTATTCCTCTCATCCTGCTTGCTGAAATACAGGTGTGATGGCAATAACTAAAGCAGTCCTCAAGGACCATGAGTGCAAGCTGCAAGACAAAAGCAAGACAGAGGCAGTCTGAGTCCTTGATGACTGTAGAACACTTCACTATCCCAGATAGTCTCTTTGGATCTTTATGTGGCAGAGAAATAATATCTTGTTTATGTCACTGATAGTTTGCATCTCTCTCTATTACTGTAACTAAATTGATATCTTAAATAATTCAGATCCCAAACTTGTAGTTTTGATCCCTGAGATATTTTTCCTTATATTAAACTATCATTTTCTGAGCAATTATTAGATATTTGACACTCTACCAGGTGCCAATGTTAAACAATTCCTTAATGTTGAGCCTACTCCTCTAACACCGATGACCATTCCTGAAAATGTGTGGCAATATCTCAAACATGGCTTAACCATAACAAAAACTGCCATTTATTGGACACTTTCAAAATGTGAGCACTAAGTTTATATAACCAGCCTAAGACCATTAAAAATTAGTTCCCATTTTTAGCCTCATTCTACAGATGAGAAAACTGAGCCACCAAAATGTTACAAAACATTCCTCAAGGTGATATTGCTAATGGTCAGAATTTTCTCTCTTCAGTGTCCACTCTTAATGACATGACAGTACAAATTGCCTCACTGAAACAGCATGAAGATAAATCAGTTTGAATTTATCTCCACCACTGGCAAAAAGAGTCTGAAGCCAAGTCATAGAAAAGATCAAAGATTCCTAGTTCATAGATGCAGGCTTTTGCTCTGACTTCTCATAATGAAAACTGATGGTTCTGAAACCTCTCTCTCTTGCAGCAACAGATACAGAACGTGGTTCTTTGCTTTCCTGTTGGAGAGGACAAGTTGAGTGAAGCAAGGAGAAAAGGATGGAGAGAAAAGGTAAAGAAGAATCTGAGTGAGAACATCTTCACTTGAAAATCCAAGTTATTTTTTCCTGGGGTTAGCAAACTAATTTAGAAACAACATGAAAAGCAGGACTTTAAGATATTCCTGAAAATATTGGATGTCGGGATAAGAGTATAGCCCATAAAAAAAGATACACTTGAAATAATTTTTATGCAAAAATGCTGAAGGGTTTGCTCAAAAGAATTGTAATCATCGTAAATCTTCTCAACTTCTAGTCAATGTCTTCAGTCATCCTATGTGTCTGAGGAAGAAAAGAAAGAAGCTAAACAGCTGATATTTTTGGTCATGATCATAGGTCAAGGAGCAGTCTATTGTGGCTGAGATTAAAGAGAATTTTGATCATGTGATTGTGCAAGAAAGGTTTTGTGTGGCTTCTTTGAAATTTCATCGCCACTGAAGTAAAAGTGTTGATGCTTTTGACATGGCCACCTAACCACAGATTGAGGAATGGAAGGCTGAGGGACTAGGAGCAGGACAAGTCCAGTGCATTCTGTGAAAGCAGGGATGACGTTTTTTGCAAAAAATGCATAGGAAAAGGAAAAGCTGAGACAGGGGGTCTCCCAGAAGACCGGAAAAGACAATTCAAAGAATATAAAAGTGCAAAACACTTCATGTTTACAATTGGCTTACTGTAGGAGCATGTGGAAGAAGCTAAAGCAGGTACACCATAGGAAACCTCCTTGAGTCTTTTGTATCCCCCAATCCTCCTACACCAAAAAGCCCTCAAATGAGGCTAAAATCTCCTATGAAATCCTCTGGCAGGTAAGCTGTATCTGGAGAAAACCTTCTAAGCCTCAGGGAAGTGTCCCTTCACTTTCTTGTTTGTCATCAGAATAAAATACAAAGATAACAAGGACATTTTTAGTATAATTTGAAGCATTTTATTCAACTTCACAGAAATTAGAAATAATTCCCAGGTTATTAAATAAAGTGCTGGTCCTCATTTTTCTTGTAAAATAATGAAGCAGATTTGGGCATTCTGCCCACTGGCCGGGAATATTATTCCAAGTTCTTATTGTATCCATGGAAAATCAAATTCAAATTGCAGCATGTTTTCTTCTAACATAATTTGCCACAAATGTCTGTGTATCTGTATCTAAATAATATCTGCAATCTAATCTAAGAAAAAATATACAAATCAATAGGACATGTAATTGCAAAGGGCTTATTATTTTATATGTTCTTCCTGGATCCTTGAGAAATGGCCAGAGAGGATGGGACAGAGCCAAACCTTGCAAATGTAAGTAGAAACGGTGCACTAAAACCTTCTCATCCCTCTGCACAGCAATTTACAACCCTAGCAGCCAAAGAAGATTGTCTATATACACAAATGATATGACACACATCACCTAGGCAAATCACCACCCACACAATTTGGAAAACACGGTAGGGTTAAGTGCTATGAGAGCTGGAATATGAGCAGCATTCGATTATTGTAAAAATAATGCTGCCTCCTATTTATATAGTGCCTTGATGCTGCTGAGCTCATGGTACAGCCATATCTTATTGTGAATTCTATTAATATATTAGGTTCAAAGTCATCTTTCATGCACAGATCATTACTGGTGTTCTTTCTCACACAGCCCCTGTATGGGGTTACCTAAAATTAATCTCATTTCAGCAGCAGAGATTCTGGGTATGAAATGTGACAGTCAGGCAATGCCACTATTCACCAGAGGAATAAAGACTAGATCCTAGCTTTGCATTATATCACAATCCTGCAGTTCTCACACTGCATGCCTAGGATGAATGATTGATGTCCCCCCGCCACAAACCTCCACAGCTCTGACTCAAGGGTGTTAATGACTGTACCTGTCACCAGAAAACCTGTCTCACCTATTCACCAGGTGAGGAAACAAAAGGATAGAAAGGTCAGGTGGTCTTTATACACTAGTTGGGCATGTTTCCGGGCCTTTCTGAGCAATAGTTTATTCTTTTTTAAAGAGAGCACAGAAATTCCTATTCACAAGGTCACAGGATGATGATGGTTAGGTGAGTTCACACATATTGTAATAACAAAACGAAAGAGAGACTTTGAAGAACAATGAGAGATACTTGAATTCTCTTCTTGCTGTTTAGAAAGAGATAGATTTAACCAAGGAAATGGAAGTAAATGGGAGGTCTTCTATCATTATCACAATTCAAATTTTTCAAGTTTTCAAGTTGTCTTAGACCATCTGTGTTGCTAGGAAAGAATACCTGAGGCCAGGCGCGTGGCTCATGCCTGTTATCCCAGCACTTTGAGAAGCCGAGGCGGGTGGATCATGAGGTCAGAAGTTCGAGACCAGCCTGGCCAACATAGTGAAACCCTGTCTCTACTAAAAATACACAAAAGTAGCCAGGTGTGGTGGCAGGTGCCTGTAATCCCAGCTACTTAGGAAGCTGAGACAGGAGAATCGCTTGAACTTGGAGGGTGGAGGTTGCAGTGAGCTGAGACTGTGCCACTGCACTGCAGCTCAGGAGACAGTGTGAAACCCTATCTTAAAAAGAAAAAAAATGACTTGAGGCTGGATAACTTAGAAAGTAAAGAGGTTCATTTGGCTCATGGTTCTGCTGTTCAAGAAGTATGGCGCCACAGCCTGCTTCTGGTAATGTCCTCAGGTAGTTTCCACTCATGGTGGAAGGTGAAGGGAGCAGACATGTGCAGAGATCACATGATGGGAAAAGAAGCAAGAGAAAGAGCTGGAGATGACAGACACTTTATGTCAACTAGAGGAAGAAGCTCCTCAACTCCCAGGGGATTAATCTATTCATAAGAGATTCACTCCCATAACCCAAACACTTTCCACTGAGCCCCAGCTCCAACACTGAGGATCAAATTTCAATGAGGATTTGTAGGGGTCAAACAAACCATGCATAACACAAGAGGAATTCTTCAGACTTATACTATTTTCCATTATTAGTTTATCCTCTCCATCAGAAAGCACATTTTCTAATTAAAATAAAACAAACAAACAACAACAAAAAAAACCCTCCAGACCACAAATAACTTGAAATTTGGGATCATGGGTGACCTCTTTTTCTCACAGTCTCAGCTGAAGTCCAGCGCCAAATATACTGTCTGGTCAGTGTAATTCTATTGCTTGTCCTCTTAATGCAAAATGCTCTCTCATGCTTCTGAAAGTTGATATACGTTGTTCCTCCTTCATGAAACGTGTCCTCGGGTCCATATTTACTAGAACAATTCAAACTAGTCCTTCCTGACCTAGCACTGGTGGGACTCAAGACTGAAAGCTAAGGTGGCAGAAAAAATACTATCTCTAGGCTTTTGTTATGAAAACCAAAGAAAAATTATAGAGAGAATAATCCTAGAAGGAAATGAATGAGGAGAGAAAATTAGAAGAGGTTGAAGATCAAACACAGAGAGCAGAGGGGAAAACAGTTTTCTAGTGACAGAGCTGGAGTCCTTGAAGGTGAACAAATAGCAAGATGCCTGCCTTCCTTCCCAGAAAGGAGGCATAAGCACAGAGGCTGTGCTATTTACCTACAGGCTACCTGCGTACTGCTAGCTTCTGCAAGCATTCTCAGGAACTCAGAGTCTGCTCACCTGTCCTGGACCACAAGCACATCAGCACTGACCAATGTGACTTGAAGATCAGAAAGTCATTCTAGAAAGTTCTGCCGTGTTTAAGGAGGAACTTAAGACAAGGCTTGGGGTAAGGAGAGAGAGCAGCTTTGGAATTCCTTCATAATCTGAAGAAAGAAGCCTAAAGCCAGATTCAATCTGATCCAAAAAAATGATTACAGCATTTATTACTTAACTGATTTTTCAGACCTCTTAAACTGTTGTGTCTCTAGTGCATCCTCAATAATAAATATTAATTTAGTAAGTAAATTGGGATTCATTTATGTACAGTGATGCCATTAACTTCCTTGGAGACCTAAGTCTGAGCATATTATATAAATGTTCACAGGGTCTGCATATGCAATTGTTATTAATATGATTAACCCTAGGAGAATGACACAGGTAGGGCCACTCTTGGTCACCTCTGAATAAGACAGTCCTTGGGTAAAGGCTGCTCACCCTATAATCTAAGACAGAGTTCTTGATAAGTTCCCCTCTCTACATCCCACCCATTTAAAAACCTGAATTCCTCTTTCATCAAGCCTAATAATATCTCTCTCTTCTACTGTCTCCCCCAGCAATAAATACTTTGTCAGGTGGGCGGGCATGAAAGAAATAGCACCAGCAAGAATAAGACTGGGAGGAGCAGGTGCTTTAATCAGCTTCCTGCCTCCAGCCTCAACGTGCTAATTGTCAACCTATGAAACACCAACCTTAACAAATCTGTCCATACTCTCCCCTTCTAGGTATTCATAGCATTACTGGGAAAATTAATAGTAATGTTTCAAAAGGGTGTGAGATCTGTGAGTTCTTCAAGTATAAGTTACAATTATGTTAAGTATTAATGGTGCACTTGATAAAGTCATTTATATTTCTTCTCTAATTTTTTATTCTTTTTCCTTCCTGCTATATGCACAGGATTTTTTTTTTTTTTTTGAGATGGAATCTCACTCTGTCACCCAGGCTGGAGTGCAGTGGTACGATATTGGCTCACTGCAAGCTCTGCCTCCCAGGTTCACGTCATTCTCCTGCCTCAGCCTCCCAAATAGCTGGGACTACAGGCGCCTACCACCATGCCTGGCTAATTTTTGCATTTTCAGTAGAGATGGGGTTTCACCATGTTAGGATGGTCTCGATCTCCTGGCCTCATGATCCACCTGCCTCAGCCTCCCAAAGTGCTGAGATTACAGGCGTGAGCCACTGCTCCCAGCCACATGATTGTTTAAAATTAGACATTATATTATTAAAAATGAGATGCAACACAAAAGAGTCTTTTACGCAAATGCTAAGGAACACACAAGAGTAAATGAAAACAATTTATAATATGTAAAGTTCTAAATCAGCTGGTGTTTAATAAAAAGCAAAGTTTAGACAAATGCTCCCCATAAATCACTTTTGATTTTATTTAGCATTCCTTTTCTTCACAACACAAGAGCTTCTTAGCTAAGCTAGGGTAATGACTTAGTAAAGTGTTGACAATGACTCCCCTATGTGTCACACATATCATCTCTTCTGACTTGAATTTTTTTTTTCTGGATTTTATATTATTTCAAACAACCTAAACAGGATTTTATGCATGCATGTGTATGTGTGTGTGCACAGGAAATTAATTTTTTATGTAAAATGAATCTGTATCTATACTCTTGTAGAATAATTCTAGTTATCAACTTAGTTATTCAATTTCTAAGGTCCCAGTCTTTAGAGAGCCCTGATTCTTTAATTTTTCTCAAACTCTTGTCCATGAATAAGTATAATGAGCACCCCCTTTAAATATAATCCAAATTCAACCATTTCTCATCACCACCACCCCTCCCACCCTAGTTTCTGTCAGCCATATCTCACTGCTAGACTACTGCAAAATAGTCTCCCTGCATTCCCTCTTGTTCCCCATGAGGCAGACTGAGTCATACGTATAAAAGACATATCAGAGAGGATATTTTTCGCTTGTCTCTTATTATGCATGTAATTATTTTTGTTAAGGCCATGCATTAAATTATGAAAAGTGAAATGCAGCAGAAGAGTCTAAGATGTAGATAGCAGCAAAATATGTCACTCCCGCCTAACATCAAGAAAATGTCAGATAAGCTACAAAACTACAACTTTGTCAGAACATTTCAGATGGCTAAGGTCAGAGGGCAATCAAACAAACTGAAATCCATGGAAGAATATCAATCCACTTCCCCACCCAAGGAGTATGAGATGCACAAGCACAGAAGGGAGATGGGGCTGCCCTACAAGCAAGAAGAAGACTTAAGTTAAAATGTAAATGAGCTGCGAAAGGCCAAGTGTGGGCTAGCATGTGAGCATAGCACTCCTGGGAGCTGCAGACACAGTTGAAGTTTGCATCTACTCTCAAGCTCTTTCTTAATGTACCTGGTGAACAAGCCCCTTTTGTGTCATCTTTGCCAGGTACATTAAGAAAGACTGGAGGCAAGAAAGGAAACTGAAGCAAACATCCCAAAATTGTACTGACCTAGAGGAGAAGGGAAGGTGATAGGCTGCTGCTGCTGGAAAAACATAAAGCCTCATTCATAGCCCTGCTCAGACTTTTCCATCATATGGACCAAAACACATAAGCCAAAGGGAGATGAGCAACAGCACTGTCACCCCCAGAGTACAGGTACAGAGCCATCGTTACTGGGGAAAATATGAAGAGAAAAAGCACATGCCTCTGTGGGAAGAATATTGAACTGTTCCCAGCCCAGAAACTTATACCAATAAAGAGGTTTCCTACCACTAGGGTAGGGAGAGGAAATTCTTTCCCGGATAAGACCTGTTAAACATACAAGACAGAGTTTCCTACCTGGCATAGAGAAAATAGGGTAAATGCTAAGAAATTGTACCTCTAAAGTTCAGGCACATAGAGCTTATCTGGATAAGGAAGGACTAGATCCAAATAAATGCCCTTCAATTGATTATGTTGGCCTAGCAAGCCAAGGCAATAAGCAAAAACAGTATGTAGTCAGAGAAGGGTAAAGGGGATCTTCCTGCTCTGTGGTACAGGCTTACAGTTGTGGCTAAAATCTGAGAGTAGAGGACAAGCACAGAGAAAACTCTTCCGGCACCTCAGCTTCCACTATGAGAAAAAAGCATCATGAGAAGAATTTGAAGCCTGTGGCGTGCTGACAGTAATTCTGACAAAGAAAAACCAAACCTTGCCCAACTCCTGATCAAGTTGACTATGTATCCCACATCAACTGCCTGTGAAGGGGCATGCCCACTTACAGGTAAAAATACTGCTCATTTCAGTCTCTGCTATTCTATATGAGATGTCTGTCACTCAATGAAATAGTATGGAATACCCGAATAGTTACGGGGTGTAGGGGGCAAGGGGGAACTACTTTAAAGAGACAAAACAATCAATACAATCAGACTTACAAATTATACAGGTGTTGGAACTATCAGGCAGGGTCTTAAAATAGCTATAATTAGTATGTTAAAGGATATAGTGTAAAACACGCACAATATGCACGAACAGATGGAAAATTTCAGCAGAGAGATGGAAACTATAAAAAGTCAAGTGGAAATGCTAAAAATAATAATACTTAAAAAAACAACTATCATGTTAGAGATAAATTACTTGGGTGAGTTCATCAGTAAACTAAAGTCAACCAAGAAAAGAGTCAATAAACTTGAGGATAAGTCAACAGAAGTTATGCAATCAAAAATACAAAGAGGAAAATATATAAGAGAGCATCTAAGAGCTATATGAAAATACCAGTTCACCTAAAACATATGCAATTGTATTCCCAGAAATTGAAAAAAAAACAAGGGAATTAATAAATATATGTAGGGATAAAGACCAATAATTTCCCCAAAATAATAAAAAATGTAAAAACCACAGATCCAAGAAATGCAGAAAACTTCCAAGCAGAAAAAATTAATATCACACAAATGAAAACCACAACATGGTGTTTATTTTGCATATAATGCCAACTGCCACAAACTCAGAATAAAGAGAAAAACTAAAAGGAAGCCAGTGAGGGAACAAAACACACTACATACAGAAGAACAAACATAAGATTATAGCAAGTTTCTCAGTAGAAACAATGCGAGTTAGAAGAAAAATGTAGTGACAGTTTTAAATTTCTGGAAAAGAAAAGAAGAAACTGCCAATCTACATTTTTATATCTAGCAAAAATACACTTGAAAACTTAAGATGAAATAAGTACTTTTTCGGAAAACAAACAAAAACATGAAAAGATTACATTGCTAAAAGATCTGTGCTGCAGAAAATATTAAAGAAAACTTTTTACTCAGAAAACATATAATTTCCAGACAGAAATTTGAATCTGCACTAAAATAAAATGAAGTCTGGGAATGCTCAAAGTAAAGATAAATATAAAAATATAATTTTCTTATTTTTAATGGCTCTAAAAGATAATTGACTATGTAAAGGAAAAGTAGTAACTATTTATTTTTGGGTCTACAACATATGTATAAATATAACGTATGATAGAAATAGCAAAAAAACAGTAAGAGAAGAATTGGAGATATATTATTGCAAGATTCTTCCACCTTATTTGAGGTGATGCAACACTATTTGAAGATAACTGAATAATTCTTTGTGATAACTGAATAATGTACATTGTAAATTCTACTAAAAATATTTAAATAAAATTAGGAAAGAGATATGGATAATAGAACAATGATAGAGATAAAATGGAATCATAAAAATTCAAACGATCCTTATTTTTCATTTTTCTGATATGCACAAATTTTACTTATCATGGTTTAAACCTTAAGTTTCAGTGTCAATGATTTTGTTGACCTCTCCAAAACATATCATATTTCAGTACTGTATAATAACTTCAAATAACTGCATATAGATTTTACTGCAAGCTCTTCGGTTCACAAATTACTATGTATAAAAAAAAAAAAAAAAAAAAAAACAGATATGCATCATGATCAGTGACCAATCATATCACCCTTTCAAAATTCATCAAGGATTGGTCCCTGCACTCTGTTCTTCAGTTTGTGCACAGACAGTGTAGTGTACAGTTTTGTTGCTTTTTGGTCACTCAGTGATAACCTTACATGTTACAAAAAAGCTAACTGAAAGACAGAATTGGAGACAAAGATGAAAATGCAGGCAAGAAACAAAAAGTTATGATGCTGTAAGTGAAATTCAACTTAAACATAAGTGATCCTATGGAAAAAAGTAGCTGACCATGACCTGTACACTGCCATTGTCCAAGAGACTCTAGACATGCAGCCACAGGACCTGAGTGAAAACAAATATACTGACCATAATGAGTAAAGGGGCTTATGAGAAAAAAAGAGAAAGAAAAGGTTTTGAAAAAACTTCAAATTAAAGAAACTCTCAAAAATATTTCATGACATTGAAAACACAGAAGACCAAATGTCAAAAACAAATCCAAACTTATAAAAGGGTATGACAATTTTCCAAAACATAGAAAAGAGGCTTACTTCATATTGTAAATTATACTATGAGAAGAATGCAAGCACTCTCCACACTACTCCTAAGTACTTTAAAAAACTAACAAAATAAGCCCCACAATTGTTTTGAATTACAGCAGACTAAATGTTTTTAATTACAATATGTTAAAAAATTAGTGTTTTTAGTTTTAATTTTTCTACACATTATAACAGTAAGAAAGATTTAAATGCTTTGGGCAAAAAAATTAAAGGTTATGAAACCATTGTAGATGATCCTATTGATTTTTAAGATCACTTTGTATGATTTCAGCTTGCATAGTTATTTTTATAGTACCACTCTACCATGCCATACAGGGAACACTTACAATCTAACCCATCCCAAAGGAGGCTGAAAAGTAGGCAAAAGAATGAAAAAAAAAAAAAAAAAAAAACAAAGATGCAAATTTAAAAAAATAGGTGACAGATTTTGAACCAACTATATCAATCATTTCACTAAATATAAGAATTCTAAACGTTTCAATCAAAAGACAGATATCAATTAAAAACAGGTAGCAATTCATTTTGCATTAAAAATCAAGGCCCAATTATATATTGTTTCTTAAAAATATACACACGGTTAGGGAAGAGGATGGGAAAATATATGTAATGAAAATGCTAATCCAAAGGAAGCTGGAGTGACTATACAATATTAAAGTCAGAACAACAAATATTACCAAGGGTGAAACGTGGCATTATATATTCTCCAAGAAGTTGATTCACCAAAGAAGACAAAACAATCACAGACTCATATGGACCTACACCAGGGCTTCAAAATAAATAAAGCAAAACCTAATAGTTTGTGAATTCAAGAATTCTGCCTTAGGAATACATAGAGCAAGTAAAAAGAAATATTACTATGTATAGAGGAACCTACATAACAGTATCACTCAATGTGAATGAATTAACACTTCTAGAACATTCCATCAAACAAATACTGTTTACAAGCATGTATCAAGTATACATATTATTTTTAAGTGCACCTAAAACATGCACAAGGATAAATTATATTTTGTGCCATAGATCAAGCTTCAAAAAATTCAAAATAATTTAAATCATAAACTATGCCATCTGACTATAAAGTATTAAAGTATAACAGTTTTCAATAACACAAACATTTGGACATTATACACAAACTTCGAAATAACCTACAATTGGAAGTTACATAGGATATTGGAAAATATTTTGAATCAAATTAAAATGAAAATAAAAGGTATTAAAATTTAAGTTGCAGCTAAAGCAGTGCTAATGGAAAAGAATTACAGAATTACGGATTATGTTAGAAAAGAGGAAAGAACTGAAATCCTTGATCTAAACTTTCACTTTATGAAATTAGCAAAAAGAAAAAATTATACTTATAGCAAGCAGGGTGAAAGGAAATAATAATGATAACATCATAACAACATAAAATTCAAAAAAGGAAAAGAATTTAAAAAGGCCAATTAAAACAAAAGCTAGTGTTTTGAAAAGATCAATAAACTTGGTAATCATATAGCCGGGTGGTCAACCAACTGCATTCCACGGGCAAAATCTACCTCACTGTTTTGTAAATAAAGTTTTATTGGGACACAGCAACACCCATTTATTTACATATTTTCTATGGTTGTCTTCCACTACAACAAGAGAGTCCAGTAGTTGCAACAGAGACCAATGACTTGCATACACAAAAAATATTTACCATATAGCCCATAATACAAAAAATATTACCAAATTCTATACTGCTCTCATTCAAATGATAAAGAAAACAAAAGAGAAAATAAACATATTTTTTATATCAGGAATTTTGAAATCAGGGATTTCACTACAGATTCTATAAACATTACATGATATTAAAATATAAAGTTTTAAAAAACCTTTATGTCAAATTAGGTGAAATAATTTGACAAATTACATGAAATAAATAATTTTATTGAATGACACAAACTGCCAAAGCTCTTTCCAAAAGAAAGTTATAACCTGAATAGTCATACATCTAATAAATACATTGTAATTTTAGCTAAAATTCTTCCCACAAAAAATATACAGACCCAGATTGTTTCCCTGGGGAATTCTACTAAACATTTAAGGAAGAAACACCACCATTTCTGTATGAACTCTTCTAGAAGAAACAAAATGAAGAAATTTTTCCCAACATGTTTTATAATGCAAGAATTACCCTGAAATGAAAATAAAGATATTATAAGAAATCTACAGAGCAATATCCCTCATAATCATATGAGCAAAAATGCTCAAAAAAATTTGGATATGAATCTAGCAAGATATAAAAAGATAGCACATCACAACCAAAGGAGTTTATCCCCGGAATAGAAGTTTAGTTCAACATAGAAAATCAATCCGTGTAATTTACTATATTAATAGACTAAAGAAGAAAACCATTACAATCATCTCAATAAATGCAGAAAAAGCCTTTAACAAAATTTGACATTCATTCATGATAAATACTCTCAGCAAATTCAAGTGGAAGGGGACTTCCTCGGGGTGACAATGTTCATCTGTGAAAACGCTACAGCAAATAGCACACTTAATAATGAAAGTCTGACTGTTTTCTCTCTAGACTAAGAAAATGGCAAATACTTTTGTTGTCAAAATGCTTTTGTTGTTATACTGTATGTCTTATACTGGATGTCTTATCTACTGCAATAAAGGTGGGGTTCAAGGAGGGGGAATATATACAGATTAAAAAGGAAAAAATAAAGCTATCTGTAATTACAGAGCAATAATTTTCTACATAGAAATTCCTGTATAAATGACAAGTAAAAATGCAAAGACTAATAAGTGAATTGAGCAAGGTCATGGGATAAAAGGTCAACAATAAAAATCAATTTTATTTCTATATACTCGCAATGAACAATTAGAAATTAATTTTTAAAGTATCTTTTTATAATAGCATTAAAGCATGAAGTACTTGAGCATAAATCAAACAAAATGTCTATATAATCATTATGCTGAAAACCATAAAACCCAGAGAAGAGGAATCAAAGAAAGTCTAAGTAAATAAAAAGATATAATGTGTTCATGAGTTGGAAGACTCAATATTGTTAAAAGGTCAATTATTTCAAAACTGATCTATAGATTCAAATAATTCCAATGAAAACGTTAACGTGATATTTTGTTGAAATGTGTAAGTTAATTTAACAATTTACATTAAAATGCAAAGTAAACATAATAGCCAAAAAACAATTGTAAAGATAAAAACAAAATTGAACTGCTCACACACTTGATTTTAAGATATACTGTACAGCTTCAATAATCAAGAGAGTGTAGTGTGGGTGAAAGAATAGACACATAGATCAGTGAAACAAGAGAGGGAGTCCAGAAAATAAACTAAAGCAAATATAGACAACTGATTTTTGGCAAAGATACTAAGGCAAATCAAGGCAGAAAGAATAGCATTTTCAAGAAATGGTGCTGGAACAGGCATCTGTGGGCAAAAGGAAAGAAGGAAAGGAGGAAGAAAAAGGGAGGGGAAGGGGAAAAGGAAGGAAGGGAAAGGAAGAGAGGGAGGCAGGGAAGAAGAGAAGGAAGAGAAAAAAAAAACCCAAACCGAAACTATAATTAACGTTTCTATGAGAACACATTGGAGGAATTCTTTGTAACCATGGATTTTAGAAAGATTTCTTAGACATGGCACCCAACGAATGAGCCATAATAGAAAACATTGATAAGCTGGACTTCATAAAAACTATATACATCTGTTCTTCAAGACACTGTTAAGGAAATGAAAAGACACCAACTAGCCTGAGAGAAAATTCTCATTTGCAAAACACATATTTGATAACAGACTTGTATCCAGAATATATAAAGAATATCCAAAACCCAATCATGAGAAAGCACAACCACCTTATTTTAAAAAGTGAGCTGAAGATTTGAAGAAAACCATCACTAAAAATGATATATGGATGGGATGGCAAATAAGTACATGAAAAGATTCTTGACATATTACTGATTGGGAAAATGCAAATTAAACCCCAAATGATATACTGCTGCACACCCATTAGGACGGATTTTTTTTTTTTTTTTTTTTTTAACTGCAGTGAAAAGCCACTGGAGCATCTAAAGCAGGGAAGTTACAAGAGCTTTATCAGCATTTGTTGAAAAAATCACAGTGGTGGTTGTGCAGAGTAGGGAGGTGACAAGGGAAGTCAGAGACCATTGAAGGAGCTGCTGTTGACCTGGGGAAATGATGGTGTATTAGACTAAGGTGTGGATGGAAGAGCAATCATCTTTCACAGTTGAGCTAGACTTGTCAGTGGAGCACTTGCAGTGGATTGGATGTGTAGGGAGAAGGGGAAAACAAAAGAACTAGGAATAAAAAGTGAAAGATTTATATGATATTACCTTGATTGTGTGTATCATGTGTGTGCACACGTCCAAAGTCATGAAATTGAACATATTATATATGTGCTACATTTTATCAATTATACCTCAATAAATCTGTTTTTAAAATAGAAAGAGGAGTGACTTCTAGACTTTAAGCCTCATCAGCCAGATGTTTGTGGTGCTATTTACTAAGATGGAAAAACACTGGGCTGAAGAAAGCTTGGAGGAGAAAAATCCGTAATTTAAAAGGATTGTAATATTAGCATCCTTTATCCTTTTTTTTTTTTTTTTTGAGACGGAGTCTCTCTCTCTTGCCCAGGCTGGAGTACAGTGGCGTGATTTCAGCTCACCGCAACCTCTGCCTCCCAGGTTCAAGAGATTCTCCTGCCTCAGTCTCCCTGTGACTGGGACTACAGGCGTGCGTCACCACGCACGACCAATTTTTGTACTTTAATTAGAAATTGGGTTTCACCATGTTGGCCAGGCTCAAACTCCTGACCTCAGGTGATCCACCCACTTTGGCCTCCCAAATTGCTGGGATTACAGATGTTAGCCATCGCGCCCAGCTACAACCCTCATCTTTAAACACTGAAAATATACGTACCAGCCAAATGGATGGAGTTGAAGCACAAATATTTTAGCTCATTATATATAAGTTTATCTTCCATCTTGTTTCTCTGAATACCAGAACAAAGATATATTCACATTAGTTGTCATTAAATCATCAAATTGAAAAACCTACTGAGATCTACTGCGTGCTCAGTACTGGGTTGGCATCATGATCAACACAAAAATTATAAACTTCAATTCTTGTTCATAACTTACAAACTAATTAAGGGCATAAGACATTTATGAGTAGTGATCCAGCACAAAAAATAAAGCTGATAAAAATAATTCATTTAGCACACCATCAACAATGTCCTATGGCTATGTGTGCAGATTACCAAATATGAGGGATAGACACAGAGCCGATGTGAGAGAACAGAGTGATCCCTGTGCGCTGGAGTGGTCCTGGAAGGTCTCTTGATGGAAGGATGGCTTGATCTTAATGCAAAATACCAGAGGGAGCATTACAGAAGGGGATACATAATCTACAACAAAATGCAGTTCTTCCTCCTGTCTCAGGGGAAAGTTAACCATTTTCTCTGAGAAACAGAGATGCGAGTAGAAATAAGTAAAATAAGCTTTTTGGAATCAGTAAAGAGAGCCTATACAACTACAAAGAATTTTCCAGCCAAAGACTCTTATCATTAAAAGTATAAAAATGAATATTATCCAGTCCAGGCATTCTGCCCTCCTGGAAGCCCCTTTACGGGCAGAGATGAGAATTCACCACAGTCTTTGTTTTTCTGATTTGTAAAGTCTACAAAGAATATGTAGAATGAATGACTAACATTTTAATAAACCATACTTTTTGTACTGAGATACATTTCTTTTTACTAAACCTTGTCCTGGATAAACAACTTTTGGCCCATAAGCCAGGGTAGACAAAGATCAAAGTTATCTTCACCATGCATCTCTTTTCATTCAAAAATATTTTGGCTTGCACTATCACTCAGCTATACAGAACTGATCATTTTAATTCCCCTAAAGCAAATAGAAAAAACCTTTTTTAGATTAAAAGTGCCTATTTTCAAACAATGGCCTGCTGTGTTTGTCTAGACTTAAATAGACACCCAAGTGACCACCTTTGGATAAAAGGTCGTGAAGTGTCATGAAGCACCAGCTTATCCTTGGGGAGGGTGGTTGAGGTCAGTGCTCACTCTGAAGGGCTCAACAAATTTGGATAATGCTTTTCAAGGTCAAATGAAACTACACTGAAGGATGAAAGCTCAACCTATTTGTGAGAAATGGAACCAAGTCTCATTGAGTTTCGGTCACCACATTGATGACACTGGTAGTGAATTGATTCTCCAGTGAGTAAGAGAACAGCTGCATGAATGAGAATATGAAATAGCAATAATCAGGAAACACCTCTGTGTCTAACACTCCTTCTCCATGGGGAGCTCCTTCCAACTCAGATGGGACCTAGCAGTTGCTCTCCTTGCCCAAATCCAGAATGGAGTAAATATGTCACACTTGATTCTTCCTCGGCACAGCTGAATTTCATAAGGGAAAGGTAACAGACAAAGAGATGGGGCAGAAGGGAGAGAATGGCCGGGAAAGAGAGAGAAAGCCAGAGAGTGCAAACAGCTTTAAAACTATGTAAGACAAAGGAGAAGTCACTGGTTGGATGAAAAATATCAGATGGCAACCAAAACCTCTGGAGAAACAGAACAGATGAAGGAATCTCAACTAGGACCTATAGAAAGGTCGATTTAGGAGCATTGTACACAGGCTACCAGTGTTCTAGGACCACTGCACACAGCTAAAAGCATCCAAGCTAAAGAAATTTCAGTCCAGATCTCATTCTGTCACCCAAGTTGGAGTACAGTGACACAAACATGGTTCACTGCAGCCCTGACCTCCTGGGCTCAAGCAATCCTCCCACCTTGGCCTCCCAAGTACCTGGGGCCAGAGATACAAGCCACCATGCCCAGCTAATTTTTTAATTGTGTTTTTTTTTTTTTTTTTTTTTGGAGAGATGGGAGTTCTTGCTATGTTGCTCAGTCTGGTCTCAAACTTCTGAGCTCAAGCCATCCTCCTGCCTTGACCTCCCAAAGTGCTGGGGTTAAAGGCATGAACCATCATACCCAGCCTGAAGTCAATTCTTAAAGAGGAGGAATTGGAAGGTTAGTATCAGAGTTCTGCCCAGTCATTTCTAGAGTTGATCACACTTTCTCCTTCCTCAGGGAACTTACAGGCTCCTCTGCCTGGAGTGCTCACCCCCTGGGTATAAACAAGGCTGATCTCTTGACATTTTTTACATCTGATTTACAGTCTCCCCAGAGATACCTTGCCCTACTAACTGACCCAAGGCAGCATCCTCTGTCACTCACTATATCAACAGGACCAATGACAGGAATCACCCTACATTTCAAATAGAGGGACTGAATATAAGAAATGGATTACATAAGCATTAGACATGCTGAGAAGACAAAATGAGGTGAAGTAACTGAGTTACTGGTAACTGTCAGGAGTAGCCGCCATTCAAAGGACTTGGAGGACAAAGGGAGGAAGCAAAGCGAGGACCACCAGAAGGAGCCCCTCCCCTACAACAGGCTGTGCTGGCACCTGGAGGAGATTCCAGACAAATCCGTGGGGGTGACAAGTGCCAGGACCAGGCTTAGCAGAGAGCTTGTATGCAGTTGATAAAAAAGCAAAAGGCTCAGCCAGGAGCTTCTCTTGGATATTCAAATTAATCATCTAGAGCCAAACTCCTTTATTTGGCCCCCACATGTCAGGACGCAATATTCCTTTGCCTGAATTACTCCAGAGCAAGGGACCAAGAAACTAAGAACCACCCTATAGGCCGGGCGCGGTGGCTCAAGCCTGTAATCCCAGCACTTTGGGAGGCCGAGACGGGCGGATCACGAGGTCAGGAGATCGAGACCATCCTGGCTAACACGGTGAAACCCCGTCTCTACTAAAAATACAAAAACTTAGCCGGGCGAGGTGGCAGGCGCCTGTAGTCCCAGCTACTCGGGAGGCTGAGGCAGGAGAATGGCGTAACCCCGGGAGGACGGAGCTTGCAGTGAGCTGAGATACCGGCCACTGCACCCCAGCCTGGAAGTGACAGGAAGCGAAGGACTCCGTCTCAAAGAAGGAAGGAAGGAAGAAAAAAACCACAGCTATAGTCCCAAAGCCTTCCTAGGTTATTCAAATTAGTCAGTCCTAAACTGTTCACCCTGCCCTGCTCTTTCCAGTGCAAATCGCAGTAAAGGCTCTGGCCTAGACATTCCCCTCACTTCTGCTTTCTGCCTTCAGACCACCCTGAGGCTCGCCCGTGGGGCCCTGTGTGGCAAGCCATGGCTCCTGTGTACAGGACACATGAGAATATTAATCAGCTTTGGTTTCCTGAGCATCTCCTGCATCTCCTCTTGTGGCCACACCTGACTGCCCATCACATAAAAGAGCACAGAACAGGTTGCAGGAATATGGGTGAAAGACTGGAGTCTATAGCTGCTGCTGAAGGAGCGGGGAAGCAGGAGGCTCCTCCTGCCTCTAAACCCCTAGTAGAGATTCTCTCTGGCAGAGTCCCTTAGGAAGCTTTTGGGAAAAACGTCAGGAAATGTAGTTTGCCTGGTCCCACTATCCCACCCACCCCTGAAATATAACAGAGCATAGAAAGGCCCTGAGGGGGACTGACATCAAACAGGAAAATGACCAACACGTGATTATATTGCCTTTGGATGTACCATTCTCTAGAAACTAAAGGTACTACATTTATACATAATGTGTGCTGTACCTGTGTGCCTGCTGTCCTATCCCATAGAATGAAAGAATATGAGATCAAAGATGTTGATTATCTCACTCTGTCACTAGGCTGGATTTCCAGTGACTTGATCTCAGCTTACTACAACCTCCAAGTTAGTTGGTTCAATCAATTCTAGTGACTCTGTCTCCTGAATAAATGAAACGACAGGCACACACCACTACACCTAGCTAAATATTTGTAGCCTATTCAATAAATAGACTACATGTTTAAGTTATTCTACCTGAAGATGTTTCATTTCTCCTGTACCTTGGTGATCCACCCACCTCAGCCTCCCAAAGTGCTAGGATTACAGGCATGAGCCACCGCACCCAGCCTAAAGATACCATAATAACATATGTCCTTGAGTTGTTTTTCAGAAACCCAGACCCTCACAAAATGGAACTACTGGCATGTAGACCTCAGATAAGGGGGAATTGAGATTAACATAGAGTATTTTGAAGTTCTTCCTGAGGAACCTGGAAGAAGTCACACTCACGCAATAGAGCTAACCTCCTTTTCTCCTGACCCCAAATTTTTAGATAAAACTTTTCCCTCCTTAACCAATTGCAAATCAGAAAATCTTTGAATCTGCCTATAACTTGTAAACCCCTGCTTTGAGAGGCCCCACCTTTTTAGGTCAAACCAATGTATAGCCTCCATGTATTGATGTATGACTTTCCCTGTAACCTCTGCCCCCTGCCTTTAAAAACCCTTACTTGAAACCATCAGGGAGGTCTGGTCTTCAGTGTCAGCTGCCCAATTTCGCTTGCTTTGTTCCCTACAAATAAATGCCCTCCTTTCTCCCACTGCAAACCACAGTGTGGATGTTTGGCCTTACTAGACCAGGCAAGCAGATCACAGTTTGGTTCTATAACATCCAGTTGGCAAACACTTAAAAATGCCACAAGGTTATGAGTCCTTTGAGCTTCCTTGCTGCTCTCTCTGCACTTCTCTAGAACTGTCTTCCATCTAGCCATTAGGATACTAGGTGATGATTAGCTAATCTCTCAGACTCTCCCATCAGAATGTGAGTACCCTGAGGCAAGAAAGCTTGTATTTGCATCTAGCAGGGTGCCTAGCATAAACGAAATAGCATATAAACACTGAATAAAGGAAGTGAGGGAGAGAAGGAGAGTGAAGAGAAAGAAAGAAGAGAGGATGACTTTTCATTGTATAAAGAGCCACACAATCTCCCTTTCTGGATGTTGCCATAATTAAATCAGCCCACCATAACTAGTAGAACATCAAATCATGTCTTCTCAAAGTTGAAATTTTGTTCAACAAAGAAATGAAGGAAATGTTAATGTTCTACTTTCTTAGACAAACATACACCCATATTAGAGACATTTCAAATGTTTTCCTAGCAAATACTATGACATATTGCAAATCTCTATTTCTTGCAATCACTATTGCTTTCCAATAGCCTTTCTGAAGTTTCCTAACGCATGGCACCACGTCCTTCTTTCTTTTCTATGCCAAGCCTTATGATGATTGTCTTCCCTACCAAAATATTATGAAGATCCTCTGGTCCGGGCGTGGTGGCTCATGCCTGTAATCCCAGCACTTTGGGAGGCCGAGGTGGGTGGACCACCTGAGATCGGGAATTCAAGACCAGCCTGACCAACATAGAGAAACCCCATCTCTACTAAAAATACAAAATTATGGGCACATGCCTGTAATTCCAGCTACTAGGGAGGCTGAGGCAGGAGAATCACTTGAACCCAGGAGGCGAAGGTTGAGGTGAGCTGATACCGCGCCATTGCACTCCAGCCTGGGCAACAGGAGTGAAAGAGGATCCTCTGGTCCCGCTGACCACAGGGCAGTTCTTGGAGTGGGTATTTAGTCTGTTTTTAAGTACAAAAGAATGTAAGTGGTTCTGATGTGTAATGGAACTGGTGTGGTGTGGGGCACCACTCGGCTCAGGCTGCTGAGAAGTCTCTCCCTGCCCGCCAGTGCAGTGCTTACAAACTGAGCCTTGCTTTCCATTCTGAGTCTACGGTCTTTTTTCACAGAGAGAATTGCTCATCTGGTCCCAAACTGCTGTCGATTTTCACCCAAGAGCAATGTCCATATGTCAATATCTACAATGCTTAGGATTCAACTTTCCTATCTGATTTCAAAGCTTAGGATTACAATTTTGCCTGCCTTTAATCTTCTGACTGTCAAGAATCCTCAAAGATTATAGATAGTGAGTCTGAGATTACATTTGCAAGTTCCTTTAGTATCCTGGGATGGAATCCTCTGAGTTAAAAATTTAAACTTCCTTCCACCAGCACTCACTTCTTACTTCCCCATCTGTCTTGAGAAGTCATTGTACTTTTCCATTTTTTCTTCTGTTCTTACCAGTTTAAAACCTAGTTGAGTTGCTAAAGAATTCCACAGGAAAATAAGTTAGAGATACAACTCCCTTCTTCCTACCACCTTTTAAAATCACATCACCAGCCAGGGAATGAACCTAAAGGCTGTTACTATAGATGATACTTTAAAGGCCATTTGTGTTGTGCTTAATATCTTTGTATGTTTCAACTAATTCTAAGCTTTCCTCTTTGTCACTTACAAGAGCTAGGGTTCTATGTTTCTCACTCATGTTTCTTTTTCCTTAGTTGTCACTCCTTCTCACAAAATTTGTTCTTTTGAAAATCTGTACTTACCAGGAAATTAAACCTGTGTGGCATACAGTTATATATAGGGAATCATAAAGAAATATTTTTTGGTTAAAAAAGTAAGTAAAAAGTATGGTGGTAGATAACATACCTATGTATGTGCTGCAGTATCAAGGAGTAAAGGGGAATAGGTATATGATCTAAGTTTTCCTCCCATCTCTGTCTTCTCTACACTTAATTTCTTTCTTTGCAGGCAACCACTGTGATAAGTTTCTTGGGTTAGGGCTATCCTGCAACTCACCCAACCATATGCAGTGGGCTTTGGAATCTCCATTTATCTTTTCAAAGTGATGCAATATATAAAATTGCATTTCAACGAAATTTTGAACATCAACTATGTACACACTAAGAAAATTAGAGACGCAATTTTCTTACATTTCCTAATTAACTTCCCTTAGCTTAAAGAACTGATTAAGCTCTTCCTGGAACTCTATTTCTTATCCTTTTCTGGTTTAAAATCCATCAGGGGTTCCCCATCACTGACAAAATAAAATCTTTCCCCTTTATCATTCACCCTTTCTAAAACCACACACATTTTTCAGGCTTCCTAATCAAAATTTCCCAATTTCAGCTGTATTCTCCAGCTCCCCATTGCTGCTTCTCATGTCTATGACTTTGCACAGGCCGCACTCGGATGCCAGACTGCCTTTAACCCTCCTTGACTTAATAAACATCTCTTCATCCTTAAAGACAATGAAATCTAACATCTTCTAGGAAGATTTTCTTTTTCCCTCCTTTCTCTTCCAAAGTTAATTTCTTCTTCGATCACACCCATTTCTTGGTATTTATTCTTATACTTAAGAGCACTCCAGTTTTTTCTCACCATCAAAGAAAGCTTAGCTTATCTCTAATGTACGTGATTTATCAAGGAGTTCTGTAATGTTGGTCATTCAAATCTGATCTAAGGCAGTCATAAGGATGAAATTACCCCTTAAGTTCTCGGTTTTCCCTCTTGAAGTTGGTTATGGTATCCAGGGAAAGAAATACCCCTGTGGTTCAATATTGCATTATATATTTTTATTATTTCCCCCATGAGAATGCAAGCTGCTTGAAGGCGGGGAACCTGGCTTGGTGGTAACCCTACCTGTCCTTTTTCTTAAGCTTCATTTCCCAATTCTGTGTCCAAGGCTCCCCTTTGCTCTTAACCATGTCCTCCTCCCTTTCTCCCCCTGCCTTTTCAAGCACTATTTCTGATATCTGAAACTGCCCTTCCACTCCTCTTCCTCTCCTCTTTAGCTAATTTACATTCCACTATTCCACTTCTCTTTATCTAATTTACATCTAATTTATCCTAATCAAATGTAATCTAATCTAGACCAGCTATTCTTCCTCTGGCTCCTCTCCCCTCCCGTGCTGTTCTTCATCTGACCTCCCATCACAATGTATTGCCATTGCTTACTGTTCTGGTCCCCCAGTTTATACTATCTGTAAGCTACTGGAGAACAAGGAATGTGCTTTCATCGTCGTAGCCCCAGGTCTTAGTACTAAGACTGGTACAGATAAGTCTTGGCAGGTGCTTACCAAAGGAAATGGTTAATGGAGTTTTGCTTCCCTCCAGTTGTCTGGCTCTGCCTCCAGAGCTGATTCTCAGTAAGCTGGGGTAAGGAAACTATCCTTTACTGCCTAACCCTTTCTTCCACCTCTGCACACACCAAAGTAACTTCGGCAAGTTTCCTTGGTCACTGAGGAACCATTCTAGGTTGAAATAAATTCTGTCTGTCTGAACATACTACTCTGTGGTGTCTGCTTGACCTCACCAATGAACAGCCTTTAACTTTGATTTTTCTCCTCTAGCCAGACATGAAAAACTGTTTTCTCAGAATTCTTTGTTCTCATTACAGTTAGTTCCAAGTCTTCCATTTTTTCAGTTTTCTTAACCCCAGCATCGCTCAGAAGCCTCTTCTGGGTCACCTCTATCCTCTTTCATGGACTTATGGTCCAGGCACTTCCACGTCTCTGAGATTCTGATTATTCCCAGGCAGCAGTAGCAGACAACCATAGCATCTGCATTTCGCTGTGCACCAGTATCCTTGACCACAGCCAGAATGGGGCTACCAGAAACTCATGCTAATTTTAAGAAAGGCTTTTGTTTTACACAAGTCATCTAGCAATTATTAAGGGATTACTTATCCAATTTTGGGATACTCTAGCCCTCTTAATACTACATCAAAAGGGCAATTGTGGAATATCAAAGCTGCTGAAATTTAAGAACAATAACTTTTGTACTTTGCTAATAGGCATCCCCTGCCCCTCTGCTTCTCCCTTACATCTCCTTAAGGCTTGGAGATCCCAAGGTTTAGACCTAAGCCCTCAGCTTTTGTGCCTCTAAATCAATAGTTTTCAAATACCCTTTTATAATAAACCTTTTTATCCAAACAAATCTAATGTTTGGATTTTAAATATATATTTGAAAAGACTTACATGTTCACTATCAATATATTTTAAACTCTTCATTAAAGGAATTACTGTTTAAGTAATAAAATAATGAGAGTGAGACAAATTTTAAAAAACTACAATGTTTACAAGATGAATTTTTTTGTTTGTTTGTTTGTCTGTGGGGACATCCAGCATAGCATTAAATTTATCTCTGGATATTGTATATGCACAGTCTATAAACAATGCTAATTTTCATGCACAAATTGTTGCAAACAATAACAGTTTGGGTTTTTGTATTTTTAAACTGTTTTGCTGAGTATTAAGTGTACTTGGACATTTTGCTTTACAGCTGAATCCTTTCCAATGTCTCTCAAAGTCACCAAGATGCATTAGAAGTGTTTACAACATAACACTGCCACTATGGGATATGTGATTGTATTTGCTTGTACTAGTTTCCATGATTGGACACTCTAATACCTACACTTAGAAGAGAAAAGGATGAGCACATGACTCCTATATAAAAAGACCAAATATATATCCAGATATGAGAAAAGTTTATATTTAATATCTGCACAAAATGAATTGCATTGGCAACATAGTAAAAGCATAGGTGTGCTCTAATATGTTGAAATTTAATATAAAACCTATTTAATGGGTTTTTTATTTTAAACTTGATTTTTAATATTTTTGAAAAGAGTTAACATATTAAATTGTACATTTTTTAAAATAACTATTTTTTTGTAGAGCTCCTGCATCTGGGGTTCATACACTGTTTGAAGACTATTCTACAAATCTGTTTCTCTAATTTCCATCACCTCTATGCAGGGGACAAATGTATTTCCATGTGTAGGCCTGACCTCTTCTGTCCTTGGTCCTGCTGAGATTTACCATCTGATATCTGTGACTACCTCATAAAACAAGGATAAAACCTCCCTATCTTCCTCTAAAACTAACTCCTCATCTGTTTGACAGTGTGTGGGATCTCTTTTGGCCTTATCTCCTATAACACTTATTCTCTAGAACATGAATTTTGACAATTAATTAATTTCTGTTATGTAGGTTCTACAAGTAATTTAAGTTTGTAAATTTTATCTCTGAAACAACTTATGAAACTTGAGGGCAGAGATCAGAGCCTATTCTTCTCCTATTCCCCTAGTCGCAGTAGCAATGCTAAGTTCCGAAGAGTATTCAATGTATGCTTCAAATGAAGAGTGGATAAAACATGATTTTACAATTGATCCAGGATCATTATTCCCAATATGCATAGATTATAGTTTCTAATATAAAAGGCATTGTAGTAACAATAGCAACTTCTCACTGAAATCTATTTTTCCTCAGCTCATAGTATTTCTCTGGTTTTGTCAAAAACAGTACCTCCTGATACACTTGGGCTAGGAATTCTAACAGCTGCTACCTCGGAATGATTTGCTATCTCTGTGATACGAAATGGCCTTCACCCTGCAATGCTAATGGAAATAAGCAATAGATAAAGATCCTTTGTAGTGCCAAAAGAATAATATTCCCAAATATCCATCCATCCCTCTCATAAAGTCCCTTTAGGCTGCCTGTGGGGACTTGGTGACATCCAAAGCTCCTTCCAAATCAACTGGAAAAAGGACATGCATTTAGATTTGCATCCTTCTCACTAAGACAGGAGTAATGCCTGGCTCTGGGTGATTCAATAACTTTATGCCCTTGGGCAAGGCACTAAACCAGAGTGACTTTCTGTTTTTTACTTGTGTTTTAAAATGAAAGCTAAAATAAATGGGCCACATTTTGCCAAATGAGAGGTAGCTGGACCCAGGAAACCCCAAACAAGTAATCTGCTGAAAGAATCTCTCAAGACTATGCAAAAAATAAAAGTGAATAAAAGTCGTCAATTACTGAGCTCTCTGTACTTGGCTATTCTCCATATATTTCTAGTAAATATCCACAAACATTCTGCAATATAGGTTAATTGGTGCCCATTTTTCTGATAAGGAGAGTAAACCCTTCTCCCACAGGGTACACACTGTAAAATGTCAGTGTTGGACATGACCCTTATCCATGCAACTTTAAAGCATGCTTTCTCCAGCTCTCTGTGCCACTCTATGACTATTGTACAGGAGGAAAAACAATTTCCTCTCTACTTTCCTGAGATCTCAGCAGGGACCCCTGTAACAAAAGACAGATTAAAAAGAGAAAAGCCAACAGAGGTTTATTAACCTGTGTATTTCATGCATACATGGGAGAAAACTCAGGGAAAGAGTAACTCTCTGAGGGCTGGCGCAGAACTCTGACTTAGATGGTATCATGAACAAAGAACACTGCATTTTTAGAGAAATGACAAGATAAAGGAAAAGGAGCTTGAGTTTCCAGGGGAGGCAAATTGTGGGGAATCAGGTGTGTGGGAAACTAATGGTAGATAAAAGCTGGTTAGGAAAGTTGGTTATGTAGATTCCTCTGATGCTGTCTCCAGGCTGATAAAGTTCTAAAGCCATCTTCATCCTTCCTGGTGGACACAAAAGGAGGGACACCTTTGAAAATGTATGTCCTGCTTTTAGGTAAATGGAGGGGAGGGCAGAGAGGTTTTCTCATATCAGCTTCTTGTCAATTGCTTTTGGCTCAAAATAATCCCAAAGTGGCATATTTTAGGATGGTATATTCTGTGACCCTTGACTACAGAAGATCCTGTTCATGAAAAAGTTCTACCCTCCAAGCATAGTAAAACGTTCTAGTCAACAGACTGAATGGTTAAGGAGAGCCAAAGTTCCATGCTTTGCTGGTCAGACTGAATGAAGTAGAGTCAAAGTGCCAAGCTTGGCTAGGTCTCTCAGATCCAGGAGGAAGTAGTTTGCGGGTTATGGTGGGCTTCTTTCAGGATGACTTACTCATCCACTTTTGAGATAAATCGCTGGGAACATCTAGTTCTAATCATAAGAGCTTCACCTAATTTTAACATAATTTTGAATATAGCCTTCAATTTCCTAAGTGAAGAGTAGGGGAAGAATAATGTGTGCTTGTACAGCAGGGCTCTCCAAAGTTACGGCGGAGGGAGGAAGGCTATTTCCTTACTGTCACAAGGCTGCTCTAGCTTTATTAACTGTTTGCTTTTCTTCACAAAGCGGTCATGTATTGGGTGTTTTGAAATGCAGACTCTTTTAATCTTCTGCTGTTTCATTTCATATACATTTTAATGGATGTATTTAACTTGATTCTTGCCTCCTAATGGGAATTAATCCCAAAGGGCACATACTTTATTCAATAAGAAAAATAATACAATAAAATGGCTAAATGAAAAGCTAAGCTAGTCCTCTTTTAGGCTACTTGGCAATAACTGGCTCACTGAGAAAAACCTCCTTGCCTAGCATCAGGCACGAGTGCATAAGGTCTCCTTGGGACGTCTATCACAGACAAAAAGAATGAGACACAAGTATGGATTGTATACACAAGCATTTTGAGTGATTCCATGAGATTAAGAAAAAATTTTAGACAGGCAAAGCCTATATGGTTTCAAATTAAGTTTAAATTTGAGAGTAATCCAATGTCAGCAGTCAACTTAGATAATTGAGATCAAATACTAATTTGTGTCTTGATACGGTTCTAGAGATCACAGATAATACAAACCCCTCTTTTATGTGGATGAAAATCCTTCTTTTGGTTCTAGACAATTGAGTTAACTGAGAGAATTAAAATGTTAGAAGTTGAGGGATAAGCCACAGGTGATAAAGAACTACAAGCAAACAAACAAATGCATCCCAGAGTACTTACCTAGAAAAGAGATGATTGCTATTTAGTAGGAACCAAAGTGGTAAGAACTGTTAGTGCTCATCAGATATCCAGCTGTTCCTCTTAATCCAGCTGTTCCTCTCCATTTCCCAGTGGGTCAACGTGAATGGCAATGGTATATGAGTGAAGAGCCAAGCACCTCCCAAATGACTGCTGAACTCATACCTGTAGCCCACACTTCCCTGCCATGATTTTGGACAACACAGATTCGGAACAGAATCACTCCAAGGTGGAGGAAGGTCACCTGATGCACATTAAACTTTGCTTATGGTAAGAAATTAACCTTTTCTATATTAAACCACTGAGATTTTGGGATTTGTCTGTGGCAGCAAAGAGGATTAGCTTACCTTGATTAATACAAAAATTATTGGAATCTTTGGACACTCTGAAGTTAGAGTGTAAAAGCTAGAATGAATATTGCTTTTCTGCTGTCATTCAAGACGAGTAAGACAAGATACCAAAGGAATAATTAAGATGAGATATTTAAAAAATTAACTGATTCTAATAATTTTAAGATATGGAAATGATCTACTAATAGCCAACTCCAGAGTATTACCTTTTAAGGACAATTAGCAAAAGATGGATAAATCTATTATTAATAAGAATATTACACTGTGTTGCGCCATACATATTCAAAGCATTTTCTCATGGTAGTTTAAATGAAGTTCTGCCAAGGGCCTGGAGGTGACCAGATTATGTCATAAGGTTGTTTTTTTTTTTTTTTCCTGCCTCATAATTCTATAAAAAAAAACATATTCCATCTCTGTCCTTCCAGCATTTTACCAACAAGAGATTTCTTTCCATCCCATCTTTGACAGAAAAGCAGCATCTATAACTGAAAATGAAACACACCAAAGAATGCTTGGATAATGGCCTTGGTTTATCTCATAGCGTTTTGTTTCTGCCCCTCAGGCAAGCAATTCCTCATCACAATCTCACCAGTGAATCACAGGACTCACACATTGCTACAAACCCTGCCTTTCAGCATGCCCAGATTGAACTATTACGTTTCAACCCAGTATGAAATAATCCCTGTGAAACCAGCTGACCTGTCGGAGGGTACCCAGATAACACCGAAATACATTGCACTTAATGCAGTAGGGAATCTGTCAAAAACAATAAAGATTGGTGTAAAAACAAACCACAAGTTATTGATCTGTTCTATTACAGTTGCTTTGAAAATAACTGAATTTCACTTTTGCCCTTTAATTTCTCCATCTGAATCACATTCTGTCAAGACCAGGGCACACACATTATGCATAAAAAGGTCAAGAATACACTTGTGTGCTTCCTGACCCAACACTGAGATATGTCCCAGACACTGGCACACATGCATACAAAATTGCCCACACATAAACCTCTGTGAACTAGACCAGCCAGAAGAATATAGTTTGATGGGACAGGAGCCTCTAAGGTAAATTTACACTACAAGGCATGAAAGAAGGCATCAGTATCTATGCACCCATTTTGATAACCACCTTTTCAGTTAAATTAAACTCTAGATCTGAACTAGAGTGGGGTGCTTTCGGGAACCTCCTGAGGCTCCTGGACCAATTCCTGGCCAATCTAATTGGGTGGGAACACATATTTTCACCACCCTGATCACCAGACATTGGCCTAATTATACAAGTTGCTTCCATCTATACGGGGCTCGGTAGTCCTGCTGTGTTTTGGGCTTGTCTTTATCTTTAGCCAATAGAATACTTGAGTTTTTTACCTTTAATGCTATACCTAGAAAGGCAGTTCCTTAGCACTTGCTGACTCAGGGCACACTAAGGAGAATTCTCTTGGAGAAAAATCATAGTAATAACCCTGTCTTCAAGGATCCAGCATTAAGATTTTGACATGACCACAATGATTGTGACTATGTTTCAAAATGTTCCCCAGGGCTACTTGGTTAGTCTCATCTAAATGACATCTCTTTGCCTTTCTTTCTTCTCATTTTCTTTTTGGAGGCATGCACACACATGCGTACACGCGCGCACACACACACACACAAATATGATTGTTATACAAAGAGTATATTCCGTTAAAACATCCTCGCCCTACAGGTTTCATAAACTTCTCTGATTGGCCTTTCCAACTCAAGGAACATCTACTCTTTCATTTGTTCAACATCTGTTATTGATGTAGAAATAAATGAAGATCAACCAAATGGGAAAAGCAAAGTCTATTTATTCTGAGCTTACCAGGGCAAGGAAGTTAGCCACTGTCACTTGTGTTTTGGCAGAGACTCAAAGGCAGACAGGGAAGTAAGAAGCTTTATGGTGGAAAAAAAGGAAAGGCTTCAGCTATGCCCCGATTGGAGGCTGTTGGCACAGGGAAGCTGTAGGCTAGTTAACTAGACACAGAATGCTATGTGATGGGTTAGGGGTATACATTTGGCTTTCTCTAGTGGATCCTAAGTTGGGGACAAAAATGAGGGAAGCGTTCAGGTATTAATCAAGTCCTGTTCATTTTAGACAAACTGTTACAGAAGTTGTTTAGCTTCCTAGAATGTCACTGGAAATAGCAATCTAACTTCCAGAAAAGTCTGACTTACAGCAGGCTGGCTTCCTGGGTTGCTTATTGTAGATAAGGGGTTGATTTCCTGGACAGGTTGCTGCAGGTTGTGGGTCAAAGCTCTGTTTTTATATCTGGTAAGGCCATAGTCTGTGTATACATTGAGTCTGTCATTGAGTATCTACTATGTGCCAGACATTGTTCTAGGTACTGGATATACAGATGAAACCAAAGAGTCTTTGCCTTCATGCAGCTTATGTTCCAATGGGGAAATATATTTCCAAAAAAAAAAAAATTAGACAAAACAGTATATAATATCATGTCAAGTTCTGTGAAGACAAATCAGGTTAGGTAATTGTGAAAGATAGGGTCACTTTTATTTTATTTATTTATTTATTTATTTTTCTTTTCCTTTTCTTTTATTTTTTTTTTATCTTTTTTTTATTATTATTATACTTTAAGTTCTAGGGTACATGTGCATAATGTGCACGTTTGTTACATATGTATACTTGTGCCATGTTGCTGTGCTGCACCCATCAACTCATCATTTACATCAGGTATAAATCCTATGCAATCCCTCCCCCCTCCCCACTCCCCATAATAGGCCCCGGTGTGTGATGTCCCCCTTCCCGAGTCCAAGTCATCTCATTGTTCAGTTCCCACCTATGAGTGAGAACATGCGGTGTTTGGTTTTCTGTTCTTGTGATAGTTTGCTAAGAATGATGGTTTCCAGCTGCATCCATGTCCCTACAAAGGACACAAACTCATCCTTTTTTATGGCTGCATAGTATTCCATGGTGTATATGTGCCACATTTTCTTAATCCAGTCTGTCACTGGTGGACATTTGGGTTGATTCCAAGTCTTTGCTATTGTGAATAGTGCCGCAATGAACATACGTGTGCATATGTCTTTATAGCAGCATGATTTATAATCCTTTGAGTATATACCCAGTAATGGGATGGCTGGGTCATATGGTACATCTAGTTCTAGATCCTTGAGGAATCGCCATACTGTTTTCCATAATGGTTGAACTAGTTTACAATCTCACCAACAGTGTAAAAGTGTTCCTATTTCTCCACATCCTCTCCAGCACCTGTTGTTTCCTGACCTTTTAATGATTGCCATTCTAACTGGTGTGAGATGGTATCTCATTGTGGTTTTGATTTGCATTTCTCTGATGGCCAGTGATGCTGAACATTTTTCCATGTGTCTGTTGGCTGTATGAATGTCTTCTTTTGAGAAATGTCTGTTCATATCCTTTGCCCACTTTTTGATGGGGTTGTTTGTTTTTTTCTTGTAAATTTGTTTGAGTTCTTTGTAGGTTCTGGATATTAGCCCTTTGTCAGATGAGTAGATTTATTTTACAGAGTGTGGTCAGAGAAGGCTCTTCTCAGTAATCGATTTTTGAGAATTCCTTCTCATATCTGGCTTGTTCTTTTTTCTCAGGCTGTGCTTGTTCCCAAAAAACACTGTTACTGCTAGTAGCTTACAAACAATGCCTCATTCCCAGGCTCAAAATCCTCCATATGTCAGAGAAGTCACATAGTATTATGGAAGATCATAGGAACACAATCTATTTGTCCATTTCAGATGGTTGTATGCCATTGCACACATAATACTTCTCTTTACCTTCAGTTTCTTCATCTGTAAAATGTAAATAAAATACCTACCTCATTGGTTTGCTATAAAAGTTTAAAAAATAATCAGTAATCCACTTGGCATACAGAATAGTGTCTTACTAATCTTGAAATATTCCACCTGACATATCTAATATATTGCAATCCTTTCAGTGTTTCAGTAACATGGTAAAAAGACTTCATGATCTAAGGGAGACATTTAGTGCAGGACCCATCATGTATCCTTTTTGTTCATTGCAACATAAACAAATGTCCACCTTCTGCTGAGGGGCAGGCCACTTGAGTAGAATTCATGCCTTTGGGGAGAAAAAAAAATGAGGTGGCTGGCCAGGGAACTATCCCTTCTAGATCTCCATTGTCTTGGGCATACGTCACAGGCAATAAGAACTGCAAGAGTCATTAACCCTTTTGGGAAGAATGGTAAGGAATCTTTACCAAGCGGGCACCTCCTGCCAGGGTCCAGGCATTCACAGAAGTGTATAGAGTCACAGTGATATATGGGCTGCAAAGGCCATCTCGGGACTTCATAAATACCACTTTGCTGAAGAAGCAGGACTGTTGAGAAAGCCTGTAATTATCATCTCAAATGACCTCATAAATTCTGAATTGCATTTTTGGAGTCATATTGGCTGCTGGGACTCCCATGCCATGTCCAAAGGTTTTGTATGCTTGTCTGCTCCCTCAAAAATTGGTAATTATGGAATCTATACCCTAGAGAAGTGCTTCTCATTCTACATCATGCAAAAGAATTATCTGGAGAGCCCGTTAAAATAGAGTCCAGAGCTGGAGCTGGAGCATCAGCATTGTTAACATACTCCCCTATGATGTTGCTGCCAGCCTGTGGACCACACTTTGAGTGGCACTGCCTTACAGGCCAGTATGTAGAATACTCATTCTCAAACCAAAAAGCACCTAAAAAGAAAACTCCATGTTTTGTAAAAAAGGCAACATGGAAGATGTAGTTGGGTCCCCTGAGCATTAAATTTTCAGCATATGTCATAGATTCACAGAAACATTAAGAACATATATTTGAAACTGGCACTGTCCTAGAAAATTCAGGACAGTCTGTTTCCCTGAACTACATGTCACTTTCCCAAATGGACTAATTAGTTCCAATTTTCAAAGATGTTACAGAGTAATGATTCCCCCCCCCCCTTTTTTTTTAAATCAGCATAGTGAAGTCTCAAAGAGAAAGGAAAAACAATACAAAATATCAGTGCAGACCACATTAATCAACAGATAACATCTTCCCCTTTCCAAGCCCCCACCCTGGTCCTGGCAGTGACTTTACAGGATTGTGGTGTATTGAAGAGGAAAGGAGGTTCCTGGCCCCATCCTGAACAAGGCTACAATCTAAAGGAAATAAAGCCACTGGAAAGTAGGCAAGGCACTTTGTCTTTGGTGATACAGTGCCTGCCCCTGAGACAGGCTCATGGTATCTTGCATTAATATTTTTAAGGAAATAGAAAGATACCAACTAATCCACACAGTTTGGCCAAATGGGAACTTTTTAAAGGGTTACAAACACCAGTTAATGAGTCTGGCGTGATCCTGTTAGCTGTGGTGTTTCCTTTGAGGACTCAGGATTATCCCTTCATTTCTCTTAATTACTCAATAGTGTTAAATCAGTGAAATTAACACCAAATTAGGGAGCCACTACTGAGATGAAATTAATAGACATATTTGTAACTCTTCTTTCTCCTGCATAGGTCTAATAAACGCCTAAAAAAAAAAATCTTTCTTTTTGTTTTGTTTTGTTTCTCATGCCATTGCTGAATTTGTTGGTGTCCCTACCCTGCAGGTAGCATATTGGGGGTTGGAATGTCAAAGTCATCATTTCTTGCCTCTGTTTTTTCCTCAGCAAAAGCAGAGGTATAATGTGGATTTCCTCTTGTTCCCCATTTCCGCCTTGTCAGGATTTTTCTTAGTTACTATGTTTTGCTTGAAGTTATGGGAAAAAAAAAGAGAGAAAACGAAAGAAAGAAAGAGAGAGAGAGAGAGAGAGAGAGAGAGAAAGAAACAGAGAAAACTCCCTTACATTTTTTGGTAGAAAGAATAGTAAATTGGTAGGCAGGACACCTGGGTTTTCATCCCAGTTCTTCAACTAACTGGGGGCGTGACCTTATACAACATATTTGACTTCTGAGTTTTTTCCTAATACATAAAAAGGGATATTTGGCTGGGCATGGTGGTTTACACCGGTAATCTCAGCACTTTGAGAGGCCGAGGTGGGTGGATTACTTGAGGTCAGGTGTTCAAGACCAGTCTGGCCAACATGGTGAAACCCCATCTCTACTAAAAATACAAAAATTAGCCAGGTGTGGTGGCGCATGCCTGTAATCTCAGCTACTCAGATGACTGAGGCAGGAGAATCACTCGAACCTGGGAGGAGGAGGTTGCAGTGAGCCTGGATCGTGCCACTGTACTCCAGCATGGGCGATAGAGTGAGACTCCAACCAAAAAAAAAAAAAAAAAAGGTACTTGGGATACTTGGTACCCTTCAGTTCTAAAAATGTTTGTTGGACATTTTTATTCAACTGATAGGAAAGGAGACAACATTCATTAGGTTTTTAATCTTTGTAGAAACTTTCCCTATTGATCTGTATTGTCTCTAGGTGATATCCATCATCACTTTGTGATGAAGATAACTTTTCTTGTCTCTGAAGAGATTATTCACATGGTCTCATAGACTGAGTGCTATATAGAATCATGCATTCCTTCATTTACATCACAAAATCCAGGATGTCCTTCTCCCCCAGTTAGTTGTATGCTCAGCCATGTCCCATTTCTGATTTCCAAATTTCTCATGATACAGCTTCCTGACCTTCTAGTTGAGATGCAACTAACAGATTAAAAATATGGTAGGGTTTGACATTGCCCCACTAAGGCTTGGCCCATTTTGGTGAGCTCTGTGTTTTCTGCCCCTTGCTTGCTTTCATGTATCTGTGCTGCTAAGATATCGCCCACCTGGAGATTCACCCACCTGTTCTGAACTTTCACCTTCTGGCATAAATGCAGTGGTGCTTCCATAAACTTCAAAGAAAGTGGTTTAGGCATGGCAATCTGGCTGGAAGTGATGAGTCAGAGATTTACGATGAGAATCTAATCAACATAAACAGGTCAATAAAAACAGCTGTTTATTAAGGATACTTTAATTCCCATTTTATAAAATTGTTAAACCCCATAGATCTTCTTAGGGGAGTGTGAACGAAGTAGCAATGTGGTACTGGGTGATCATAAGTTATACATAGTGTGTTGAAGATGGGCAATGCATGTCTGCAATGTGTATCAGATAATACCAGTGGTAGAATATTAATCTGTCTGAAAGACAGGCTCTTTGTGAGTGTCCTGGTTATGATTTATGAGGGATGGTTTAATAAAACCAAAGAGCTTAAGAGTAGAAAGATTTGGAAAGAACAAAATAACCTTGATCAAATATGTAAATGGCTCTCCTAGAGAAGGAAGATTTGAGGTGAAATAGGAAGAATGGACAAAAATTTTCTCAATACAAAGAAAGAAATTTCCACCAATTAGAACTGTCCTCCAAAGAAATAAGATAACATGTGAGGTACTAAGTTTCTTGTCACTGGAGATATTCAAGACAAGACCATGTGTCAATCTTAGGAAGAGAATCATGGATAATTACAAAAGAGTTTAGTCCTAGATTATTTTTTATTTCTCTGAATCGTATCTTTTTATTAAAGTTCAGTGACACTTCATTTTTTGGAAACTTTTTTTATTTCAGCTCACTCTGCTTTCTGTCTTTCACAGTCCTCAAGCATCCTTTCTTTTTTTTTTTTTTTTTTTAATTTATTTATTATTATTATACTTTAAGTTGTAGGGTACATGTGCATAACGTGCAGGTTTGTTACATATGTATACTTGTGCCATGTTGGTGTGCTGCACCCATCAACTCGTCATTTACATCAGGTATAACTCCCAATGCAATCCCTCCCCCCTCCCCCCTCCCTATGATAGGCCCCGGTGTGTGATGTTCCCCTTCCTGAGTCCAAGTGATCTCATTTGGCTTTCCCATTTCTGTTCTCCTTTTTCCCCATGGGCAGCAGTAATCTCCTTCTTGTCACTGTATATAAATTTCATTCAATTAAATTTATTTCCAGGAACCCTGGCCAAGGTCCTATTGTACTTAAGTTCTGTGATAGGTATAATGGAGGATGCAAAGATGAATAACTTAAAGGCTGGGCTTCAGAGAATTTGCAAGATTCTAACAAAAGGAAGAACAGCTTTTACATAATACGGAAGATAACCATTGCAACTATAAAAAGTTTGTAGAGATTACATCTACTGGAATTGCTTTAGAGGGGAGATACTATCTGAGAAGGATCTTAAAGATTATGGAAGATGGATTTTAACATTGAAAGACAGAGAAAGATGAGCATTTTTGGTATAGAGACCTGGAAGCAGAAAAAGACGGAAGTATTTGAGACCAGCTAATAACACATTTGTCAGGGAAGATGTCATTGGCATGACGAAATGAGAAAAGTAGGTTTTGAAAATCAAGTGAAAAACTTTGAAGTTCAAGGAAAGAAAATTTTATTTATTTTAATTCAAGAAGCAATTGCAGAGCATTTACAGTTTAACAGAAATAGTATGGTAAGAGTTGTTCTTATAGGGAAATTGATATGTTAATGTTATTTAGGAATGATTAGTGTTGAAAGAGTCAAAAGTAGAAGAAGGAGCAAATACTATGATAGTTTGAGAAATAGCAAGATTTTAAAGAAAGTTGTATCTGTGGCAGTGAAAAGTAGGTATAGAATCCTGGTGTGTGATATTTAAAAAACCAATACGTTTATAGTCATTGGTGGCAAATTCAGAAATTACAAAGTACAAAGAAGAAAATTAAAATTGCCAATAATTCCACCAATCAATAGAGATTATCATTTTAATGTATATCTATTTTTATTTATTTAGACTTTTTCTTACAAACATGAATGATAGTAGCCATGCCACTTTGTAAACTGCTTTTCAATTGGTAACACATCACAATTACTTTCTCATGTCAAGAAATTCACTGTTATATACCATGTTTGTTTGGTTTGGGTTTGTTTTAGAGACAAGGTCTAGCTCTGTCACATAGGCTGGAGTGCACAATCATGGCTCACTGCAGCCTTCATTTCCTGGGCTCAAATGATCCTCTTGCCTCAACCTCCCCAGTAGTTAGGACTATAGGTGCACAGTACCACAGTCGGAATTTTTTTTTTTTTTTTTTTTTTTTTACTTTTGGTAGAGTCTTCTGGGTCTCACTATGTTGCCCAGGCTGGTCCTGAATTCCTGTTCTCAAGTGATCCTGCTTTCGCCTCCCATAGTCCTAGGATTACAGGTGTAAGCCACAGCTCCTGGTCCTTTTATATACCATGTTAATGACTGTAGAGTATCCTATACACACATGTATTATAATTTGCATTATAAGTTATTGAACGACTTCCTTTTTGGGGTCTTAAGTGATTTCTAATTTTTTTTGTATTATGGTAGTGCTGCAATAAACGTGTGTCTACCCATTTTTGAATTGTTTTCTGAGCACTTCCTTAAATAAATATAAGTGGAATAGGTCAGAGGCTGCTGCTACAGTGTCTCAGTCATTGTTCTTTGCTTTTATTATTTGATCACTGAAATTTTCCTGAGCACATGGATGCCTGCATAAAGGCTACATTTTTTTCCAGCTACATTTTCAATGAGAAGCTCTAGGCATTGAGCTAGAAGTAAAAGTGTAGTAAAGTACAACTTTTGAAAGTGTTATTTAAAGATAAAGTCTTCTTTTGCTCTTCCTCAGGCAGAGTTCTAACAGGATGGTTGGAGCCAAAGAAGCCACTGAGGATATGAGAAACCTTTGCTGAGGCCATCGAGCAACAAGATATAGGTCTCTGGGTCCATGACACCTTCTATGGAGTGCCAACCCAGCCCTGGACTGCCCACCTCCAGACAGAAAAAAGAAATATACTTTTACCTTGTTTCAGTCATTTTGGAAGTTGGTTTTCTATCACATGCAGCTGAACTAATCCTAACTAAAACAATGGCTTTGAAAGTACACGTATTTTCTGCACACACTGCACACACAAGGCTTTCTGCACACACTGCCAAATTTGAGTTCAGAAAGTCTGTGCTGATGAATATTCCCACTAGTAATATATAAATTAGAGTCCCATTCTCCATTTATCCCAGAAAATGCTGGATACTGCAATTCTTTTTAAGTCCTCACCAATTTGGTAGTTGATAAATGATATCTCTTTGTTTTAATTTTCATTTCCAGCCTAATTTTTCCGAATCTTTCCTCCATTCCCTTCCAATACTCCTGATGTAACCCTCTTCTTGACTAGTAATTCACCTATGTTAAAAACATAGCCCTTAGGATGAACCAGTTGGCTTTGCTATTCTTTCAATATCTATCTGTCTTGCATTTCAGAAAGCAGAGATTCTTATCTAAAAGACAATGCACCCAGGGTTCTTTCCTGGCCCTTCACTGATGATTTTCATTCCTTGCATGCCTGATCTCCTCTAGTGTTTTGCACTCAGCTGTGCCTTTAAAGTGCTCAGGTGATTTTACAGCTGCAAGAAGAATATGAAGGTACAAATATCAAACAAATAGGGCAAATTACAAGTATATAGAGGGTTTCAACATTCATGGCCACATTTATTTCTCCTTCCTGCCTTGTCACCTCTCTCTTTTCTTTTTCTTTTCTGCTTAACTGACCAACCTAAGGCTTCTTTTTCTATATATCCTTCATCTTTGGGGAAGCAAGTTATTTTCTAACTGGCTTAAGTATATCCTTTAGTGATCAGCGAAAATTGTTCTTTTTGCATCCAAAGGAAGAAACTTTATTCTATAGTCATCCTAGATTTTTCTCTTAGACTCCCAACTGTAGTAAACTCCTTTCTCCTCCTGTAAGAATCAGGTCCCTTCAAAAACTCTGCTTAACAGACAACAACAAAACAACAATAACAACTTTCAGACAAATAATAATATATATTTTTTAATCATAATGAAAATTTCAACTCAGACTTTAAAATCTTCATGATGTATGTCAATCATCTGGTCTCACTTATTTTTTCTCTAACCTAGTCTTTCCCCGATATCTATTATTATCAATGCTGCTTTCTTCTACATTTCCCCAATATCTATTACTATCAATGCTGCTTTCCTCTACAGTGTCATGTTAAAGGTACTAACCTTCCAGACAAGACTCTACCTTATCCCCAACAGGCCACTTCTAAATGCACCTATCAGCATGCCGATGGTCACTTCTTGTTATTTACATTACTATAGGTATTTATATCCAGAAAATCCAATTGGAGTTTAAATACAATGTTCCTGACCAACACGAACTTCTCCCAAATCCAGTCATGAGTTTAAGGAAGCAGGTAGTACAAATGGTGCTATACTGTTTTCTCCATTCTCATGCTCATTTCAGAATTAGGTCACTTAGGAATTCCTATTCCATCGTTTCTCCTGCTGACTTCGGGTATTATTCATGAGTCCATCTTGAAACTTACATTCTACTACTCTGTACATTATCTGGGGTCTTTCCTCTCTGCATTACTTTGACACTTCTTAATATAAACCTTTACTGAGTATATACTACATATCAAGAACATTTCATGAATCTTCTGATTTAATTCTCAAGATAACCTTATGAAGCAAGTGTGATTATTAGCCCCATTTTAAAAGTGAAGACACTAAGTCTCAAAGATCCAGTTAGTAAATGGTGGAAACAGAATTTCTAAAATTGATCCTGAAAGCCTAAAATTCATCCCATCAATGACACTCTGCTGTCTCTTCCTAAATCCTCTAGCTTTTTCTCTGTTAGCCCATTATTCTGCATTTTCATACAGCTCTTTGCCACTCTGACACCTCTGCTTGGAGTTATTTCTGCCATCTGCATATCAGCTTGGATTAGACTGAACTCATGACTTGCCAGGGCCTGTAAGTTTAATAATAACAAAGTAGCTACATCACAGACTCTTCATTTTGGCTGTCTCATCCCTTAAGGCTGGGAAGGCAAAATGGAATTATACATAATATCAGCTGTGATGAAAGTCAAACTGTAGCTATCAAGTTTTCAGCAGTCTGCTTTTTTGATGACAATGGGTAACAACAAGTAAAGGTTAATAATGTATCAGACATTATGCTAAGCTTTTGCATTACATCATTTGATCCTTACATCAACCCTAAGAGGATGACACCATTATTGTTCCCATTTTATTATACAAACAAGAAAACTGAGATTAGAAGACTTCCAGTAAACAGTCCACTTCATACAGTGAACACATGGCAAACCCATATTTTGAATCCATGTCTGCTCAAATTCAGAACCTCCTTTCTTAACCACTGTATTAGTCCATTCTCACACTGTTATGCAGAACTGAGGCTGGGTAATTTGTAAAGAAAAGACGTTTAATTGACTCACGGTTCTATAGGCTGTACAGGAAGCATGATTGGGGAGGCCTCAGGAGACTTACTATCATGGCAGAAGGCAAAGGGGAAGCAGGCATATCTTCACATGGTGGAGCAGGAAAAACAGAGGGCAAAGGGGGAAGTATTACACACTTTTAAACAACCAGATCTCCTGAGAACTTACTCACCATCACAAGAACAGCAAGGGGGAAGTGTGCCCCCATGATTCAATCACCTCCCACCAGGGCCCTCCTCTACCACTGAGGATTACAAATGGACATGAGATTTGGGTGGGGACACAGAACTAAACCCTATCAACTACTCATGTACAATGCTTTGTTTTTAAAATAATATTGTTGATATATTATAATAGCAGAAACCCATGGGGAAAATAATATCCCCAAATTCAATAGTATCATTTATATTATCCAATATATGACCATGTATATATTCAATTTTACCTATTTACATTAAGTAACATTATGGATAGAAGTATACTTTTTCTGTATTTTCCATTAACATTTCATCCAGCATGTAACTCTCTGGCAATAAATTTGAAAACCTGAACAAAACAGATGATTTCCTAGCAACATATCAATTATCAAAATTGACCCAATCAGAAGAGAAAATCTGAATAGGCTAATTATCATAGAAGGGATAACAAAAGGCACTAGGATTAGGTGGATTTCCAGCTGAGTTTATCCAATCTTTAAATAATAGATAATTCCAATGTTATTTAAACTCGCCATAGATAATAAGATGGGCATTTATCTAATTCATTTATGTGTACAGTTTACCACCAAAACATAATAAAGATGCAACAGAAAACTACTATACAATCTCAGTTCAAATGGAATATTAGAAAATTGATCCTGCACAGTTATTAGAAGAATAAGACATCAAGACCAAGTAAGACTTATTCCAGGAAAAGCAGGGTGGTTAATATCAGGAAATTTATTACATAATACATTATATTAAGAAAATAAAGAAGAATAAAACATGCAAATAATCCAATGCTGAAGTGATGTTAGATTAAATTTATTATTCTTTTAAATAAATTTTAAGTAAAAAATGAAGGAAGTAAACAAATAAAATAAAATGACCAAAGATAACAGAAAATATTACCCTAAATGGGCAATATTTAACACTTAAAATAAAAAGTCAGAAGAATGTCCTCAATAACCCTTATAATTTAACATTAACTTGGAGGTTCTAAAAATGCAAAGACTCATGTACATAATATTGAAAAAGAAAAGCTAAAATTGTTTTATAATAATAACATTTTTTGCCCAAAAATTCCAGGATTGAAAAAAATAGAATTTATAAGTTAGGGATAAACACCTTTACATATAAATGAGAAAAAATTATTCATCATAGTAGAAAAAATAAATTATAAAGAACTTAAAAATGAATATTTAGAAGTGGTATAGGATGTTGATGATAAAGATATAATTTTTAGAAGATATAAAATAGTGTCTAAGAAAATGAAAAGGCATGCCATTTCTTTTTTTTTTTTTTTTTTTTTGAGATGGAGTCTTGCTCTGTCACACAGCCTGGATTGCAATGGCACAATCTCGGCTCACAGCAACCTCTGCCTCCCAGGTTCAAATGGTTCTCCTGTCTCAGCCTCCCGAGTAGCTGGGATCACAGGTACCCACCACACCCAACTAATTTTTGTGTTTTTAGTAGAGACGAGGTTTCACCAGGTTGGCCAGGCTGGTCTTGAACTCCTGACCTCAGTTGATCCACCTGCATTGACCTCCCAAAGTGCTGGGATTACAAGTGTGAGCCAAAGTGCTGGGATTACAGGCGTGAGCCACCATTCCCAGCCAAAGGCATGCCATTTCTTTGGATAGCAGACTTAAGATCACAAAATATAAAATCTTTCTAAATTAATAAATATAATAACATTTTGGTGAAAGCCCAAGAGAGTGCTTTTTATGATTACATAAAGTGGCATTTAAAGTTTACATAAAAAGAAATAACTTTTAGATAATAGCCAAACAGTATTTAATAAATAGAAAGAAAGAATGACAAGACATTGGCCATGCCAAGATTCAAACTATTCTAAAACTTTTGTAATTGAGCCAGTATGTTATTAGCCAGAAGAGACAATGAGATTAAGAGAACTGAATAGAAAATCCACAAATACATATGGATACATATAAAAATTTGATATTTCAGTTCGGCTAGAAGAGAATACACTTTTTGTTGTTGTTGTTGTTGTTGTTGTTGTTGTTGATATGGAGTCTCACTCTGCTGCCCAGCCTGGAGTGCAGTGGTGCAATCTCCGATCACTGCAACCTCCACCTCCCAGGGTCAAGCAATTCTCCTGCCTCAGCCTCCTGAGTATCTGAGATTACAGGTGCCCACCACCACACCTGGCTAATTTTTGTATTTTTTTTTTTTATAGATATGGGGTTTCACCATGTTAGTCAGGCTGGTCTCAAATTCCTGACCTCAAGGGATCCGCCTGCTTTGGTCTCCCAAAGTAAGAGAATATACTTTTCAATATATGATGTTGGGGCACTGGCTACCCATCTGGAAAATAATTAAATTGGACATTGATTTTCTATAATATATGAAATTATTTCCGAAGTAGACTAAAGATTTACATGTAAAATAACGAAGCAATAAAACATTTAGAGATTATCCTAAAGACAATATGTACAAGCCAAGGGCAGAAAAATGTTCTAATCCAGAATAGAAAATCCAAAGCTATAAAATAAAACATAGATACATTTTACTATTGTCTTAGTCCATTTGGGCTCCTATACCAAAATTCCTCAGACTAGATAATTTATAAATAACAGAAATTTATTGCTCACAGTTCCAGAGGCTGAGAAGTTCAAGATCAAGTTGCCATCAAATTAAGTATCTGGTGAGGGCTCTTACTTCATAGACAACATCTTCTTGCTGCATCCTCACATAATAGAAAGGGGTGAGTTGAACTCCCTCAGGCTTCTTTCATAAGGGCACTAGTCCTGTTCACAAAGGCTCCACCCTCATGATCTAGTCACCTCCCAAAGTTTCCATTTCTTAATACCTACATACTGGGGATTAGATTTCAAAATATGCACTTTTGAGGTACACAAACATTCATACCAGAGCAACTATCTAAAAATTGATTATTCTGAGTGACAATCATATCATAAACCGGTAACTATGAGATTTGAGGGAAAAGTCAAGACTCTTCTTTAACTGACACAAATGAGTAAAACAACTTGTGAATATTCTTTAAAATTTTACCAAAGAGCAAAACCCCCAAAGCCAATAAACTTATGAAAATATGTGAAAGCTCATTGGTAGCCAGGAAAATATAAATGTAAGCTACTAGCTTATTTTACAAGGATAAACAGAAACAAAATCAAGAAATACCCCTCCAAATCTTATGTTGAAATTTGATCCCCAATATTGGAGATGGGAATTAATGGGAGGTTTTGGGGTCATGGGGGGCAAATCCCTTATGAATAGATTAATAGATTAATGCCCTCCCTTAGGATGGGGGATGGCGAGTGAGTTCTCACTCTATTAGCTCCCACAAGAGCTGGTTGTTAAAAAGCACCTGGCACCTCTCCTTTCCTGCTTCCTCTCTCACCATATGATCTCTGCACAGCCAGTTTTCTTTTGCCTTCCACCATAAGTAGAAGCAGCTGGAGGCCCTCACCCAAAGCAGACGCTGGTGCCATGCTTCCTGCACAACCTGCAGGACCATAAGCCAAATAAACCTTTTTCAAAACAAATTACCGGGCCTCCCTCAGGTATTCCTTTAAAGCAACAAATATAAATTAAGACATAACCATTTGGGGGCACAATCTAGGAAAAGGACAAAAATGGGAAATCCTGTAAACCAAATGAATGGTTTTGTATAGAGGAATAGTTGATTGCTGTACATTCACACCATGCAGCATTCAAAAAAATAATAATAAATTAATGTTAGTCCAGTTAACTAAGATTTTGTTTTATGTTATTATTTGAGGAACTAAAGGTTCAAAAAAGCAAATATAAAATATTTTTTTAAAAGAGCGAAGGCCAAAAAAATCTATATATGTATAAAATCATGACATTATAATCATGGAGAAATATATAAAAATATTTCCAGAATGCTTTTAACAAGCATTGAGAAAGTATGTGAATCTTATTGGCTGAGGTGCAGAAAGAAGATACGTGAAAAAGAGAATAAAAGACTGTACTAAAAATGGTATGCATGCTAAGTTCAGGATTTATGTTTTTGTAAAAACTATGCCTGTGGGCATATGTATAAAAAATTTTTTTAAATGCTAAAATGTAAAAAAAAGATTATTTTCTAAATAAATTTTTCTATCATTTCCATGCAATGTATGTGTCTTATCTCATTTCCTTTCTTCTTTTAGATTTCTCCTCCTAAAAACATTTAAAATATTGGCAGCCTTGTATGTGTCTTCTTTACTCCTCTTTACCAGATTGTTATTTATTACAGTAAAAGTAGAAGAAAATAAAAACCATAATTTTACAGGTTATCATCATTTACATTATGAAATTGCTCGTGTCCTTAGGTCATGTTAATTTAGGGCCATTACTCTTCCTGGCACTAGAAATCTTTCCTATTAGAATCTCAGGGGTTGTCAGTTTCCAGAGATGGCACTACAACGCATGTGGATGAGTAATTAAGAATGAGTTACATATCAGTATCAAAACTCACAATTTGCCAATCCTGAGTCTTGGGCTGATTCCTTCCTCACTAAAGAGGAGGGTTTTGTGTGTTAAAAGCCACTGGACCAGTCCTGGAGTCACGCCAAAAGAGATTCTTTACACACCATCCTCTTTGTGAGTGGAAGGACATCAGGCCCCCAAAATAACTGTTGACCAGTGAGATGACTTGTGACAGGCCAGTGGCGGCACTAACACCCTGTCTATCTTCTGAAAATGAAGCAAGAAGAGAGTAAACATACTGTGCTTCCCCTGTACCAGCAATTGGACTAAACCCTTTACTTATATTGATTCATTGGGTCCTCTGTCAGGTTAGGATGATTTTAATCTGCATTTACAGATGATGTAAGGAGAGGTTATTTCATCCTTCTTGGATCATGGGAATCATACATTGCAGAGCTGAGCTTCAAACTGTCTTAAAACTTAGGTATCTGGGAACTTAAGCACTAACCCATGCCACTGCTCAATCCAAAGAAAGAATGAAACGAGGCAATTCAAGTTATAAAGATATTTAATTTCAGATATGTGAACTTCTTAACGTCCAGCAGCAACATCACCCGAACAGCTAAACACTGTGATGCAGGTACACATTTACTTACCTGAGCAGATTCAGAAAGATGAGAAATTTGCTTTGAGGGAATAGAGCTTTTGTACAATTTTTATTTATTTTTGACACTCATGTATTCAATGCCAATTTTTATTTTTGACATTCATACATTCAATGCCACTTTCATTGTTTTCCCCCTAATCCTATATTTGCTATGAAATTTATTTTATCAGTTGCAGTTTTGCCAGCTGTGGTGTTTCTTAAGATTTGGCTAGAGATTCCCGCACTGAGATTTCCCCAAAGTTAATGTGTCAGCACTGATAGGGAAGGAAGTAATTCACTTGGCTGATGACAGGCTGTGAGGGGCTCCAGGGGAGATTGCCGGAAATTGAAGGGAGAACTGAAGGTATACAACCCCCATCTGGTGATCACTACCTTGGGCCCAGCACAGAAATGCAACATAACTTTCTCCTGGGAAGTAGCCCTTGTGGTCATCACACCCAACCCTTAGAAAAGCCCTTAGCACTTATCCTCATTAAACAAAATGAAACTGAGTTTTCACTGAGGATTTCATAAGGGATATAGGATAGATTTTTTTATAATACCTAACAGATAGCATTTTACATTTAAATAAATCACCCTTCCACTGTGTCTCTTCTTTACCAACTTATTCTCTTACCTGTTGCTGGGTCTCTCACATGTCTGGGAACCTTCTCCCACCAGACAGCCTCCAGCCTCTTCCATCCTTCAGAAACTTGTCTCCACTGTGCTTCTCATTACTTTCACAGACACAACATTTCAGCTCTGAAGAGAATAAGTCATTACACAAAGGTTGGCTTTGAGCTCAAAGCAAAACAAAGGATTCCCACACTATCCAATTCCATTCTCCTTAAAAAATGGCAGGGCAAAATCTAATTTTTCTCTGTTACAAATTTATTTATTTATTGGCACATATTTTTATATCTAAGAAATATTCATTTACATATGCTCGACTGAAAAATGAATTCTGTGTACAAGTCTTCCACTGTAAGTAAAATTTCTTTTAAAAAGCCCCAAGTTTTGCAAAGTGGAATTATCTCAAGGATGGGCTTTAATTACGCCAGGGCCCTTGTGAGGTCTAGTTCCGATTACTATGCAAAAACTGTGTCTTACGTAAGTGAATCACATTTGGCACTACCAACCTAATCATAGTACAGGCTTTCACTTCCCTTTATCCTGGGAAACTTGACCTGATCTCAAAGAAAAGTTCTAGGTATGTTTTAAGTAATAACTACATTACTGCAATGAGTGTGGAGCCTCAGGTAAAAGCCTTGGCACACACAACACAAATTTGGATATATAGATTCTTTGTGTTTCTTAATAACACAATCAGTCCTTCTAAATTATGGTTAAGTTGCACACATTGCACATTCCCTATAAGCAGTGAAATTAAAGAAGAGGTAAAATACATGGTCATTTGCTGTTAGGAATTTATAACAGAACAGAATAAAGAGTATAAAAGCATGCATAATTACTCCCAGGAACAGAAAAAAAAATCATAAAAAAATTCACAACCAATTAGAGGTCTGCATACATGCTAATTGCTGCCTGCTAGAGGTGTCCCATCAAGAATGGCAGGCTTGTCCCTGTGAATGGGAGAAGTGTGAATGAGTGAGCGTGTTGGTTCTGAAGTAAAACAAATTCTTATCTCACAGGTTCAAATTCTCCAGGCTCATGAAAATGACACATTAATATTCATTAAGTGGAATACATTATCATTTTAGAAGGAGATTACTGGGGACTCACTATTTTCATTCCATCACATTTTCCAATTAGGAGTCCCACTTTTGCAAATAATAAGCTTTCTGTTGCCAAGGGCTTTTCAGTTGCTTTCTGGCAAGGGGGTTTGGAGCTAAGTTCAACATTCATTTAAGAAACAGGAAAAACCTGAAGTACAATTATCTTTTTTAATGACAGGTTAATCTTGCTGTAGTGAACCTGATCAGAGAAGAGCCAAACTCTAAAGGGAGGAGGCACAGAGTCCTTTCAGGGGAGGGGAACTCAGACAATAAAGTTAGAGAAAGAGTTCGCGGTTTTCTTGCTTGCCTGCAATTATTGAGAAATAAATGCACTCTGCAAAAGATCTTGAAACTTAGCAAAGAGAAGTGGCCATGTAAGGGGAAACCCCAGTGATGTGGAAGTGAGCACAAGGGCAAGGTAATAGCCATCCCTGAAGGCTACCAACAGGGCAGAGAAGGAAATAATGAAAACGTTATCTGCATTTCCTCTAAGTTAACAATTTAGTTCTAAAGTCAGACATCTTTGCTAAGGTTTATAATATCATTAATGACTTAACTAGATAAAACAGTAGACAAAGATTGCTTTGATTTTGAAAACTATCAAATAAGTTTGATAAATTCGTGTTCACTCACCATTAATCTCTAATCAAAGCAGAATTTCTAAATAGTCATTTAATGTTTATTTAAATTATATATTCATTATTTATTATGAGATTGCTAAGATTCTTATTCTAATGAAAATTTAAAAATCTCACTTGCTCTGCCCTTGTACATTTATGAAGAATCACATATACCTTGCAAAACAAAACATATGTTAAAAAACCAGTGTAAGGAAAGATGAGTTTCTCTTCATATTAGCCCACCAGTTCTTTATTCTCCTTCTCAGAAGTAGCTACTTTACTAGTTTCTTGGCTCTTTTTTCAGAAATAGTCTATGCACAGATGTTCTTGTTTCTGCCTCCATAGTTAGAAGCATGCTCTATGCATGCTACTTTTGCAATTTTACTAAAAATCTATTCTGGATACAACTTTATATGAACATCTATAATTTAACCCACTGCAAAGGAAACAAACTTCACAAAAATAATACAGTCAGTCACTAAACACATAAATAACTAAATAACAATAACAAGCCCCAAAGGGGATTGGGAGCAAGGACCTGAAATTTCTATATTATCCAAAATGTCCATTTTTTGTTTGTTTTTTGCAGATCATATTGGGGCAGAAAATCAAAATAAAGTAAATAAAATGTCTAGTTTCTAACAAAAAATTATAAGCAGTTAAAGAAGCATGAAATTCTGACCCAATGACAGGAAAACATAAGCAAGTAACAAAAGCAGAGTAAGTAGATGTCAGACATAGCAGACAAAGGCTTCAAAGTAGCCATTATAAATATGTTCAAAGAACTAAAGGAAACCATGATTAAAGAAGTTAAAGAAGGTATGATGACAATGTATTATAAAGAATATTAATGAAATGGAAATTCTGGAATTAAAAATACAATAGCTGAAAAGAAATATTCACTACAGATGGCCAAAAGCATATTTGAATTGCCAGAAGGAAAAAATTAGTGAACCTGAAGATAACTCTATAGATATTAAACAACCTGAAGAACACACAGAAAAAAAAGAATGAAGAAAAATAAACACAGCCTCAGAGAAATGCTGAAAAATCTTATATGCAGCAACATACACCTACTGGGAGGATATCTTTCATAAATCAAGTAAAAATAAGAGATTCCCAGATAAACAAAAACTGAGAGACGTTGTTGCTTAACAGACCAACTTTACAAGAAAAACTAAAAAAAGTTCTTTCAGATGAAATGAAAGAAATAAATTGGGAAACTCACAAATATGTGAAAATTCAACAGCAAACTCCTAAAATAACCATTGGTTAAAAGAATAAATCACAAAAGAAATGAGAAATATTTTTAGATAAATGAAACACAAAACAACATACCAAAAATTATGGGATGCAGCAAAAGTAGTGTTCAGTAGGAAATTTATAGCTATAAACACTATATTAAAGACGATCTCAAATCAATAACCCAATCGTCTACCTTAAGATACTAGAAAAAGAAAAATGAACTATATCTCAAAGCCAAAATAAGAAAGAAAACAGTAAAAATAAGAGTGGATATAAATAAAATAGAGAATTAAAGAAGAGTGGATAAGATTAATGAAACTAAGTTTCTTCTCTGAAAAGATCAACTAAATTGGTAAATCTTTAAGTAGATTTACAGAGAGAGAAAGAGGAGGACTCAAATAACTAAAATCAGAAATAACAGAGGGGGCATTATTACCAATCTTCTAGAAATAAAAAGTATTTAAGACAATACTATGAACAATTATACATCAACAAATTAGATAACCTGGATGAAATAGAACAAATCCTAGAAAGATACAACCTATTCAAATTATTTTAAGAATAATTAGAAAATATGAATAGACCTATAAAAAGTAAAAAGATTGAATGTGTAATCAAAAACTACGCTGAGGCTGGGTGTGGTGGCTCACACTTGTAATCCCAGCACTTTGAAGGCTGGAGGTAGGAGGATCACTCTTGAAATTGTGAGTTTGAGATCTAGCCTGGGCAACATTGTAAGACCTATTACAAAAAATAAAAAACAAAAATAAAAATAAAAATTCAGGCAATGAATGGTGGTGTGGGTACCAGGTCCCGAAATACACAGGAGGGCTAGGGGCAGGAGGAATCCCTTTAGCTCAGGAGTTTGAGATCAGAAAATATTATGATCATAAACCTCACTTTTAGTCTGGGTAACAGAGCAGACCCTGGTCCAGAAGAAAAAAGAGAAGGAAGGAAGGAAGGGAAGGAAGGAAGGAAGGAAGGAAGGAAGGAAGGAAGGAAGGAAGGAAGGAAGGAGGGAGGAAGGAAGGAAGGAGGAAGGAAGGAAGGGAGGAAGGAAGGAAGGGAAAGAAGGAAAGGGAAGGAAAGAAGGAAGGAAGGGGAAGGAAGGAAGGAAGGAAGGAGGGGGAGGGGGAGGGAAGAAAGGAGAGAGAGAAGGGAAGGAAGGAAGGAACGGAAGGGAAGGAAGGGAAGAGAAGGGAAGGAAGGGAAGGAAGGAAGGAAGGAAGGGAAGGAAGGAAGGAAGGAAGGAAGGAAAAGGAAGGAGGAGGGAGGGAAGAAAAGGAGACAGAGAAAGGAAGGAAGGAAGGAAGGAGGGAAGGAGGGAAGGAAGGAAGGAAGGAAGGAAGGAAGGAAGGAAGGAAGGAAGGAAGGGAAGGAAGGAAGGAAGGAAGGAAGGAAAGAAAGAAAGAGGAGAAGAAACAGAGGGGTCTTGGTTCAGGGGAAGAATGGAATGGAATGACACAAACTTTAAAGATGGAAGAGGGAGAAACAGTTTTAATGATGGAGGTATATAGTAGTGGATAATTGAAAGAAACAGGACCCATATATATATTATTAATATAGACATAAAAATTCTCAAGAAATACTAGGAAATCAAATCCAGCAACACTAAAAAAAGAATATAGAGCATGCAGAAGTGCCATGTATCCCAAGAATGCAAGATTGGCTTAAAATCCAGAAATTAATATAATACACAATAGCAATATAATATTTTTTAAACAATATGATTATCTCTATAGATGCAGAAAAGAAATCTGACAAAATCCAATAGCATTTCATAATAAAACACTCAATGAACTAGAAGGGAATTTCCTCAGCCTGAGAAAGTGTATCTATGAAAATCCATAAATAATATCATGTACAATGGTAAAAGAATGAATGTTTTCACTCTAAGATTAGGAAGAAGAAAAATATATGTACTCTCACCCTTCTATCTAACATTTTAGTAAAAATTCTAGCCAGGCAACAAAGCAAGAAGATGAAATACCAGACATCTAAATTTGAAAGGAAAAAGTAACATTATGTCTACTTGCACATAACATTCATTATTTATCTATATATATACTTATTTTCATAAACAAGTATGTAAAAACCCAATGAATCAACTAAAATCTATTAGAACTAATATAGGAGTTTGACAAGATGATAGAATATAAAATCAGTAAAATCAAAATCAATTGCTGATACACAATAATCCTAAAATTAAAATTAATAATTCTATTTTTAATAGCATGAAAAACTAAATACTTAGTAATAAATTTATTAAAGAAGTATAAAAATTACACTGATAAAATCAAATATTAACCAAAAAAAAGTAAAAAGATCTAAATAAATGGAAAAACATTCATGTTCATGAATCACAAGACTTAATATTATTGAAATAGTAATATTTCAAAATTAATCTGCATATTGTACACAACTTCTATCTGAATTCCAGCTCATTTCTATGTAGAAATTTACAAGATGACCCCCAAATTCATATAGAAACTCAAGACCTCACATTAATCAAAACAATCTTAACAAAGAAAAAAAATTGGAGGATTCACACTTTCTAATTTCAAACTATACTACAAAGTGACAGTAATGAACACAGTACGGTTCTAGCATAAGGATAAACATATGGATCAATGGAATAGAACTAAGAATTCATAAATAAATACATATTATCTAAGGTCAATTGATTTTCAACAATGGTGCCAAGACGATTCAATGAAAAACGAATAGCGTGTTTAATAAACAGCTCTGAGCCAACTGGATTGCACATGGAAAATAATAATTTTCATCCTTACCCCACTTTGTGTGCAAAAATTGACTCAAAATAGATCAAAGACCTAAATAGAAAAGCTAAAGCTATAAAATGTTAGAAGAAAGCATGGAAGTTAAGTTCTCAGGAACTTTAATTTGGCAATGGATTCTCAGACATGACACCAAAGCATAAGCAAAAAGAGAGAAAAAAAATAGATAAATTGGATTTCTTCAAACTTAAAGAAAAAACTGTTTGCTTCAAAGGACACTATTAAGAAAGTGAATAACAACCCACAGAACTGGAAAACAGTATTTGCAAATCAAATCATCTATCTGATAAGAAACTAGCATTAGAATATGTAAAGAACTCCTATAAATCAATTATTAAAAAGACAAACAACCCAAATAAATTAAGCAAAAGGTCTCCATAAACATTTATCTAAAGAAAATATGCAAATGACCAATAAATACATGAAAACGTGCTCAACATCATCAGTCATCAAGGAAATACAAATCAAAATCACAATGAGATTCCACTTCATATCCACTAGGATGGCTCTAATAAAAGAGATGGATAATAACCAGTGTTGGCTAGTATGCGGAGAAGTTAGACCCCTCATTAATTGCTGGTGGAAATGTAAAATTGTGTAGACATTCTGGAAGAGCCTGACAGTGCCTCAAAAAGTTAAACATAAAGCTTCCACTTGACTCAGTAATTCCACCCCCAGGTATTCACCCAAGAGAAATTAAAACATACATCTACACAAAAACTCGTAAATAAATGTTTCTATCAGCACTATTTATAATAATCGAAAGATGGAAACAACCCACAGGTCTATAATCCATGAATGGATGAACAAAATATGGTATATCTATGAAATTAAATACTCTTCAGTCATAAAAAGGAACAAAGTCCTGATAAATACTACAACATTCATGAACCTTTAAAAATGTATACTAAGTGAAAGAAGCCAATCACGCCAATAATTTCACACAAAGAAGCCAACATGTGAAAAAAGATGACACAGTACTTGATTCTATTTATATGTAATGTCTTGAATAGGCAAATCTATAGAAACAAAGTATATTAACGGTTGCCTAGGACTGGAGCAGTTGGGGTAGGAGGAAGAGGAGGATGGAAATTCACTACAAATGGGTGTGGGGTTTCTTTTTGGGGTGACAAAGATGTCCCAAAATTGATTAATGTGATGGTTTCAGAATTTTGTGAATACACAAAAAATATTGAATTATATATTTAAATCTGTGTATTGTATGGTATATAAATTATATCCCAGTAAATATTTTATTAAAATACATATGATAACTTTTCGCCAAAACTTTTCATCTTTGATCTCTATTTGAATTTCTAGAAAAGACATAAAATTATCAATTTCTTAAAAGAGAAAAATGTTATTATTTTCACCTAGACATGGAACCAGTTGTAGTTCTCGCCAAAAGATTTAAAATAAAATTTAAGACATTTTCCTGTTGGTTTTTAAGTTCAATATTGTGAACAAAGTTCACATTTGTGAATAAAGTATTACCGCCACTTTTTTTTGTCACTCAATGAGACCTACACATAAATACTAAGCAGACTGAGGACACAATTTTTTTGTTTTTATTATACTTAAAGTTCTAGGGTATATGTGCACAACGTGCAGGTTTGTTACATATGTATACATGTGCCATGTTGGTGTGCTGCACCCATTAACTCGTCATTTACTTTAGGTATATCTCCTAATGCTATCCCTCCCCCCTCCCCCTTCCCTCCTCCCCACAATAGGCCCTGGTGTGTGATGTTCCCCTTCTTGTGTCCAAGTGATCTCATTGTTCAATTCCCACTTATGAGTGAGAACATGCGGTGTTTGGTTTTCTGTTCTTGCAATAGTTTGCTGAGAATGATGGTTTCCAGCTGCATCCATGTCCCTACAAAGGACATGAACTCATCCTTTTTTATGGCTGCATAGTATTCCATGGTGTATTTGTGCCACATTTTCTTAATCCAATCTGTCACTGATGGACATTTGGGTTGATTCCAAGTCTTTGCTATTGTGAATAGTGCTGCAATACACATATGTGTGCATGTGTCTTTATAGCAGCATGATTTACAATTTTAAATTAGATAGCTGACTATTTATTTTAGGCAGAGCCTAAATGAATACAACACAAAGAAAGAATTACAACTATTTACACAGAATCTATCAAAGTTTCATTGGATAATTAAGTTTGCCTATACCACTGTGGGGAAAGCTGACTAATAGAATCATGGAAAATTAGAGTTTGGAGAAACTCTAGGGATCACCTAGTCCAAATGATTAATTATAGAAAATGAGGATACTGAGACCTAGAAAATGAGGATACTGAAACCTAGAAAGGGGAAATGTTCTGCTCAAGGTCATGTGAGCAAAGTGAGGCCACATTTTCAGACTTATTTTTTTCTGAGCTAGTTACATAGCCACAGAAAAGAGGAGTTCAAAATTATGTTGATTGGTGGGGAACATCACACACCGAGGCCTGTTGTGGGGTGAGCGGATGGGGGAGGGATAGCATTAGGAGAAATACCTAATGTAAATGACAAGTTAATGGGTGCAGCACACCAACATGGCACATGTATATATATGTAACAAACGTGCACATTGTGCACATGTACCCTAGAACTTAAAGTATAACAACAACAACAACAACAACAAAAGCAGGCTTTTGTGAAGGGACTGTAGCCTATTTCAAAATGCAGAAAATCTAACTTCAAATGAAAATCATTTGTACCTTTAAAGTATTGATCCAGTATTAACAGAGGCTAAGCAATTAAGATGTGCTCATGCTCTACATAGAATATCTCCGTTAATGTCCATGCAGAGGAAATAGAAAGGAAAAGAAACCTTGTATGAGTGACTTTGGCACAGGAGACAGTTGAAAAGGAACCTGGAATGTTTAGAAAAACTATGAATTCAGCAAGGAGGAAGAGGAGAAACTCAAGGAAGCTGAACAGAACTTGATTCTAAATGATTCTAATTATTAAAAAGGTCACCCTTATATTGATTAAAAGAGCTGCTTTCCTGAAATTTTAGACCATTAATCCTAGTCTTTTCTCTGAATCAATTGAGAATAAGTTTGCTGCTTCTTCCACAGAACAGCCTTTAATATCTAAATAAAATTTTCATATATTCCTTTAATGATCTTTTCTCCAAATCAGTCATCCGCAGGTCTGTCAGTAAATTCATATATATAACAATGCTCTCAGAACATCCAAGCCTCAGCCATGTTTCTGTGATGTTCTCATCTGATATCATGATTTATAGGTGTTCAGAGTAAATTTTAGTCAAAATATTCCACCCTCCAATCTAGTTAGTTAAATTTTAGCTTCAGGTTTTTCACCATCTCTGTAATATTAAGTAATTGTCATACCTGTATAATTACTTAATATTTTAAATTCATTGCACTTTTTCCACTAAGTAGTGATATATATAAACTCAATCATGATTTTGACAGGCTTATCATGGCTTTTCTCTAGTAAATAAAGTAAAATATATAGGAAGACTAAATGTATTGTTGATGTACAATCGAAAATCAATTTATATATCACCAGCTTATTTCATTCTTTGCTTTAGGAAGCTCTAGTCAACTGAAAGTTCCTCTGAGATTATTCTCCACTCTCCCATCTTTATATAAGCTTATTAAAATGAATTAGAATAAACTGCTCATGTTTATTAACTGGATTATTGGCAGTAACAATGACCCATTAAGTTTGAATTATCTTGGGAATAAAATAGTATGTGTCTGGAGGTTGTGTGCTGGAGCCCACAAGTCAGAAATGACAAAAAAAAAAAAAAAAAAAGCGGTGGGGTGGCGTGGGGGAGAGAATCTAGAGACAGTGAGTTCATGGGGGTAGAACCTTTTATCTGTGATGTTATTCACAGTACCCTAAACACTGACCATTGCTTTTGGCATAGAATCCATGCCCAATTTACATTTAGTTTGATCATTAACTCTCACTCCATTAAGGTGAATATCATTGTGTTTTTAGAGACTTTACTTATTTGTTCAAAGATACATAACTAACAAGTACCAAACTTGACTCAACATCAGCTCTGACTCCAAAGCTCTGAGTCTTTCCCCAGCTACAGAGTGTCCAAGTCCAACCTTTGTCTATGTGGATTAAGAACAGCCCTAATCCTTTTTCCTATTGGCAACACAGAGACACCAGTAGATTCAAAGTTGTAGCCTGGAGAGACTTTGAGTCCAGGCATCAATATGCTCATCCACCATTTCTGTTGCATGAGAAAGACTATGATTCTCCCTAAAATTGTGATTACTTGCCGTTACGCCAAACTCAAGTTTTGACTAGAAATAGACTGATTCAGCACAGCGAAATAGAAAGGTGTTTTTCATCTTCATTGAATTAACTTTTAAAAAAAATTCAACTCCCAACTCACCTTAACAGTATAAATTTGTAATTGGCATAAACTGCTAATTATTTAATTTAATTTAAGCAGAGTGTTATGTTGTTGTTTGAACAAATTAAAGTATGCATACGAGTGAGAAGGGAAGAGGGAAAGGAAGAACAAAAAGATAGAGGAGGCTAAAAGCAGGAGACTAGACAAGAAAACACTTCGGAAGGACCTCTCAGCAACCGAGGCCTCATTGTCTTCCTCCTGGAAGCTCTGCACATTTGTGGTGCTACCCAGACACCACCAGCTATTTATTCCTGAGTTTATGATCACATTATAGTGTGACTATAACTGATGCTTGTATAGCACTTTAGGGTTCTCAAGATGTTTTCATAACATATGATCCTCATGGAAATCCTGTGACACGGGGTAGAACAAGAATTATGTTCCTTGCTTTTAGACATGAAACTGGAGTCTTAGACCAAGTCACTTACACACACACATACATGCACGCACATACACACACGCACACACATAAAAGTGTTATGCCCAGAAGAAAAATAACTCAAACAGGCTCAGACTCCAGATTCACTATTCTTATCACTTCACCATGAAAACTTTTCTGCTTTAAGGAATTATTTTGGTACTAGCAGTTCATTCAGACTTCAACAAATATGAATAAGGAAGTACAATGTTCCAAGGTTACTGTAGCAAAAAGGACAAAATTGTTGTTCTATTACATGCTCTTGTGAAAAGAGAAACAATAAACAAAAGGTCAAATAAATATATAATAAGTCAGAAATTGTTAGTATTATGAAGGAAAAGGAAAGAAAAAGCCCAGGTAAGAGTGATAAGGAAAGCAGGGGGCTGGAGGAAGGTGCCATTTTACGTATTTAGAGATAGAAAATATTTTATATATTGATGGAATTCCATCCATTTAATATCAATTGAGGAAAGGATATAGAAATGTCATCTTTAAGTATTACTTGCTTAGTGAAACAAATTCACACCAACTGTGTAGAGTCGGGGATTGTTCAGATCCTTATGTCCTGGTATATGCAAAAAGGGTGTATATTCAGAGTGAACCATAGTTCAGATTCTAAACAAATCCTAACTCAGTCCTTCAGAAAAACCCATTGCCTACTCTGTACTTTTTTCATCAAGCCTGGAAGAGTGCATTAAAGATATGGGATATCCGTGGAAACTAAGACTATGTTTAGACAGAGCTTTCCAGAGAAAAATGAATTGTACATAAAAGAAGTGCTTGTCATAAGAACAGTAGATGTGGGATTCTAGAATACACTGAGGTTTACATTACCACCATGACTCAATGTATCATTTGTCACTTTTCAGGGGAAGGCAGGTGTCAAGGGGGTGACAGATTAAGGGTCTGGTGAAAGCCCTCCAGCTGACCAACCTCATTACCTTCAGCCCACATGTAGTCATCCATCAGTGTTCTGAAGCAGGCACCTTGGAGCCTCTAAGATGGCTCATTCAGATCCCCTTCCTTTGGTCATCCTAGAGCAAGTCATGTTGAAGTCTTCATATTCTCAAAAAAAAAAAAAAAAAAAAGCAGAGGGACTATTTATAAGCCCTCTTGATATATCACAAAAATTCAAGAAATTAAGTAATGTGGACAAAAGAAAGGAAAAGATCTCTCTTTAGTTGCATTCAGCATATATTTATCAAGAGTCTGCTTAATTCATAAGTCCCTATGATGTATTAAATCTTCATCTAGCTATTTTTCATGGGCCTCCTCTCTCTTACCTTGCTTTAATATTCTGTCTTCCTCCTAAATTTGTATTAACCAGGGCGGTTTACCTTTTAGAACAGAGATGGCAAGCAAATGTGTTTATTTTTACTGTTGATGTTGATTAATTAATCATGCCTAGCTGGGGTACCAAGTGAAAGAGCACTAGGACCCATTATGCTCATTTGAAACTAGTGCCATGATTGATTAGCAATGTCTGCTGTGGCCTCAGGAGATAAAAACTTCAGAACTAGTGCTGTCATTTAGAAAAGTGTTAGAGGAACAACAAAAAATTGCAGATACCTAGATAGTTTTTAAAGTTCTCAGACGTGTATCAGCAATCATGTCATTTTGAATCTCAAGTCTAGTTAAAGATTTAGCATAAGACTAAAACTTAAGCATCATGCATTTGAGGCATTAAAATAACAACTCATGAGTCTTCTGGGTCAGATAGTCATGAGTTCACATTCCAATTTTGTGACTTATCTTTGGATAAATTATTTATCGTTTATACTACATAATACATTCATATGCTATAACTAATAATAATGAAAATATTCACCTTCTACTGATGTTAAGATTAAATGAGGTCATGGAAATAAAAGTGAAGTGTACAGACAGCACCAGGCAGAGGGTAGGAGGCTCAATAAATGGTAGCTATTATTATGCTTGATCATAATTTAAGGCAAAATAAACCATTCTATTTTCTTGATTTTAAGGCAATGTTCACAACTTTACTGGGGAATTATTGCACTGTATTATAGTTTTACTTTTTTTTTTTTTTTTTTAAACATTTGTCTTTCTTTTAGTGTGAGCTATATGGGAACAGGAACCATGTGTATTCATCACTGACTCCCAGATATAATTCAATGCCTGGTACATAGTAGGCGGCAAAAGGTGTTGCTGAATGGATGACAGAAGGAAACAAAAACAACAAAAAACACTGGAACACATCTATATTCAAGTGCATGTTCTTCATTTGCTAGGAAGTTTAATTAAAAAAATCGTAAGTCAGAAATCTAAAGAAATTTTTACTGGGTTTCTTGCTTTTCTTTGTGCCTATTCTAGCTTTGGCTAGGCAATAAAAGAATCATGCCTCAGAGGAGAAAACTGAAGCAGAGAGACAAATGTTTGGTAGACCCTGTCTCTACATCCCATTTTTTGTCACATTGAACTGTAAGCCATACCCTAATTATGGATACCATATGCTCCTTATTTTCTTTGCCAGGCCCACTTTCAACGTTCTGTCACAATGTTTTATAAGTACATCTATAATTGCCACATTATAAGTTTCAGTTTTTAATTTTGAAAACATGGTCATCATAGACATATGGCAAAGACCAGGGCTCAGGCCATCCAATACCCTCTAGAATCTGAAGCAGAGCATATTCTGCCTGAAGACTTTGGGTCACCAGTCCCAAATGTTTGTAAGCATCTTCTATATGTTTTATGTCTATACAGGCATCTTTTTCCTCTTCTGTTACATTTTTATTTTTATTTTTTGCTTCTAGGTTCACATTACTTGGCTGGGTCACCTTGCCTCCTCATTAGTATAATCCTCTTTATTTCTGTAAGACATTGACTCATCTTACTTTATTATTTCACCTTATACTCATGTCATTATCTTGGATTATTTAAATATCCATTTGGGTGGCCCATTCAATTCCCTGATGTCTCAATTCCTTGACCTCTTCATCTCCCATGTATTTCTTTTCCATATCCTGCCAGTTACCAATTCCAATGTGCATATCTTAGACATTCTCAATCCCTTAAAGTGCTGCCATCTCTTGATGATTAAATTCAGACACTTAAATTTGTTCAGTTGTCTTTCATTCAGGTTCCTCCAATTATTTCTAAACCACTTTGTGTTTGCAATTTATTGGGTCTCCAGCTATTTGATTTCTTTTTATTACGTAAGCCTCTTTGTTTCTTCGCCCCGCTTCTTATTTTGCTAACGGTTCAAGGTCTGACACTTCCGCATTTTTACCAGTTCTCTAAGATTTTGTGTTAGTGCCTTTGCTTCACAGAAGTCTGGCCAAAGCCCATATCTGAATGAACATAGCTGGTTTATGTGTTCACTTTTGTACATAGGTAGCTGCATACTGCTGGATAAACCTCCCTAATTAAACAGATAGGCATTTATAAATGTATGGTCCCCAGTAACAGCTGGAATGTATCAATTTGCTCTTCCATTTCCTATAAAATGATTTTGAAACATCCCATTTTCCTCCAGACTCCCACTGTCTTCTCCCTCTCACCCAAAATATAGCTTTGGGTTTTATTTCATGGAGAGAGAGAAAAAAATATTCCATTGGAAGAGATAATTTAACTTCTCAACTCAAAGCTTATACCAACATTTACTTTTCCTCCTTTATTTCTCTGACAAAGAGAAGAGCTAAAGCCAATAAATTCATCTGTATTCTGTATCCTGTCAACTCCAATAACCTACAGAATTTTATTCCTTTAGTTATCCTTTCTCCTGTCTTGGATTTATCAACCATTACTAGATTTTTCTCATGTGCTGCAATCTCTTCTATCCTAAAACAAAAACAAAAACCCCCAAAAGTCTTTTGATATCCATCTCCTCCTTCTCATGTTGCCACTTTACTTTTCTCCTCTCCTTTATATAATTGTATTAAAAGAATTGTCTATACTTTTTGCCTACCATTTCTTTGCCTTACACTCACTCCTTAAACAATTATATTTGAGTCCTCACCCTCACATTTTCAATGTTAATGTCTTCAACAAGATCACTGATGACTCATGCTTAGAAAAGCCTGATGCTTGAAGTCCTAAGTGTGTTTATTTCACAACAACAGTGTATACTTTTCATAGCTACTCACCTATTGAAATATTCTTTTTTCCGTCTCTTTAATGATGCAAGATTTTATTTCTTTTTACTGCTCGGAGCATGCCTATTCTATCTCTTTTGTGAGATCCACTTTCTCAATCAATATTGATATGTTCATGTTTCTTGATGTTTTAGGCCTGATCCTCCAAGAAGCAGAAGCCAAGACAATATTAAACATGCAAATAAAAAATGTGTTATGGGACTGTCTATGAATGAAATTAAGGAGAGAGTCACAGGACACACATCCATGAATTCATCCCTTGTAAGGAAAAGAGGAAGAGAAGAAAAGAAGGAAGAAAGGTTGAGTGGAAGTGTCCTAGACTGTAGTACAATTCTAAGAAAAGTTTAAGGCCATTTGAGAGTCCTCAAATGAAAGTTCCCTATCAACAGAACCCCATATCCCCCAAGAATACGCCTGCCTTACTATCCCTGCCACTATCAGTCATTGTCTGGAGCAGCCCAAGGGAAGTGTGGGCTTGGTGTAAATGAAGCCATAGATATTAGAGCACACCAGCTGAACCCCCCATCCACCACTCCAACTCCCTGCCGTCAGAGATCTAAGAGATTTGTTCACACTCGAGGCTCCTAGTCAGTCCATGTTCATTTTTGACTTTACAATCCTATGTAGACAATTCAAATAGGGTGACAATTTATAGAATGTGACTGGGTGACTACTTTACATTAACTAGTCATAAAATCTGAAGAAGTTGGTCACATAAAAGTTGGGGAGAACAGCATGCCAGGAAGAGTACAGAACTGCAAAACCTGTAAAGCAAGCAGATCTTGATATAGCAAGGAAAGAGAAAGAAGCTAACTTGGTTAGATTATTGTGAGCTAGCAAAAGAGGAGTATAGGATACAGTCAGGGGAGAAGGCAGATACCAGATAACAATGGCTTTGTGAGCTAGGGTGAAAAGTTTGTGTTTTATTCTGAATATCATATGAGAAGCTACTTAGGACTTTTAATTAGGAAGAAATATAGCTGAGATTTACATTTTTAAAATATCATTAAAGATGAGAAACAATATCTACAACTGTGGAACTAATTGATATACACCATAGAATAATACATAATTGTCCAAAAAAATAAAAAAAAAAAAAAAAAAAAAAAAAAATAAATATACACAAAAAAAAAATACATAATAAAAAATAAAAACAAAACAAAACAGATAAGGAGGCTCCATATGCACTGATATAAAATCATCATCAGAATGTAATGCTAAGTCAAAATGCAAGATGCAGAAAGGTTTGAATAATATGATATGATATGTGTGAAATATGAACATGGATATGCTACTCTCTAGAAAGTTGCACTAGAAACTGGTAGCAATGGCTGTCTTTGGAAGGGTACTTGGATATTTGGGTGACAGAGGTTAAAGGAAAACTCACTTTTTATTGTGCAGACTTCAGTACATTTTGGATTTCAAAACATTATTCACGGATAGCATATAAACGGAATTAAAATTAAACATGATAGACGAATAAATTACCATTCAACTAGAGGACCAAATCAATATCTCCTATCCAGAACTGCCACCTAAGCTCCAGACATGTTTATTCAACTGACTACTGGGTATCCACACTTGAAAGGATTTCACTAAGCTTAACATGACCAAAACTGAAATCACCATCTCCTTTTCATTATTCAAATTTTGGCTTAAAAATTATTTGTTCTGAGACTTCTCTGGCCTGCTATGTATTCTCTGTCCTCTGAGATTTTCATGCTATTGACTCTCACTACACTGCATTTTTCACATGACATCAACCCTACCTACATGTTAACCATAGCATCCTCACTGCCCAACACAGAATATTGCTCAAAGTACATTTGTGATTTAATAAAGACAGTCCTTCACATGAATTACCTCCTAAGATGCCTAACACATCATTAACTGATCTAAAATACCACTTAGAGAAGCACTTTTGTAGGTTTGCTATCTGTTGTGGAAAGTAGTAATATAATATTTCTTTTCATTTATTTTTAAACTGCTTCTTTTGATTTCATAATCTGCTTTCTAAATCCAGTCTTCTGAGATTTTATGAATAAGCTATAATTACTGTTTCCATAATATCAATTATTTTATGGATTGCAAAGGGAAAGATTAATATTGAGAAGTGATGTGATTTAAGACACAGGGGATAGATACCAATTTAATATGGCTAAGAAGAAATTTCCTTTCCTAGCTTAAACCATAAACAATTGACTAACTGACTTAATGAATAGCTAGACGGATGGATGGATGGATGGATGGATGGATAGATAGATGATAGATAGACAGATAGACAGACATAAGCAATAAGCAGAAACAGCTGAACCAGTAATCAAGGAAGGAAAATTCTCAAGTACATAGTGAAAGAAACCAAGAGGAAACACAGAGGTGGGGCAATAAGCAATGGCTGAAGCCGAGGCTCCTGATGAACTTCCTGCTAATTTGGGGGGATAAAAACCACAGACTCCTGCATAAAGGGAGCTGGAATTACTAGGTAGCACTAAGTTGGCCTTTACAAAAGATTATTCCATACCTGAAACATGACTTATAAAAACCCCAAAAAACAAAACTACTCAGTCAGGGGCATATGTAAGAGGTAAAGAAATTTAACGTCTTACAGGAGCTATTTGTGTAAAAGAAATTACCTGCAAACAACAAAGAGTTGAGGGTTACATCATACGTGATTTTGAAATCCAAATTTATACTTCCCAAATTTATACTTGCAATAAGAGACATTTGTTTAATTTTGACTCAGCATTTTGCAAACTAGTTGACCATTGATTCTTTTATTTGGCTTTCTATAAAACACTCATTTAACATCTTCATAGGATCCTCTTATCATACCTAAGCAGATATCATCCATAAGCAGATAAAATAGTACAAAAATTAGCCTAGCCTCGGATTTGAAAATCCATGAGTTCCTTTCTGTTTTCCCTAACCTCCCACCCAAGAGATGTTAGAATACTACAGAAACACATGAAGGTAGACATATTTACATTAGAAAATTTCATAGCCATGAGTTAAACAACTACCATGAGGGAGAGTCACAGAGAAAGAGATGAGAATGTGGATTCTAAAACTAAGAGGAAAGAACAATATAAAAGGGCTTTTAAATAGGTATGATTAAAACATTCAAATTGATTTTATAAAACAGGGAAAGGAAGGGGAAAAACAAAGCAAAAACAAGCCATTAATTTTAAGAACTAAATTGAACTTCAAGGTAAAAAAAAAAAAGAGAGACGTTAAAAAAATAGAAAAAAACTTCTGGGGTCAATTTGAACGGTAGACTGGATACAGCTGAAGGGTGAATTAATGAATTATTAAATTGATCTCTGAAAGTCACCTAGAATGTAAAACACTTTCCTTACAAAATTTACCAAAAGTAAAATCTATTTTCAATTTTAATTAACTCATTTGATAGAATTATAACCTTGAGCATATAATCTCATGGTTTCTTCTTTTTTAAAACAAAATCTCTAAAATTGGAACTAATAATAGATAAATGCCAGTGAATCATGGTGGTAATTAAATGAGATTAGTGTTATGAATGTAATATTCAAAGTGCACATATATAAAGCAGTATTATCAATATTGTTGCTTATAAATATCAAAATCTTGACTTAGCTCCTTACGCTTCTCTAGGTCTCCTCTAGAATTCCTTTTTAGTGTTTAGTCTTTGGAGATAATTCTTAGAATTGATGTCTTTAGTTTTTGAAGAATACAGATACACAAGATTTTGTTTTTGAAAAGATGATTTGCCTAATTCCAATATATATTTTGGATCTTTTAAGGAATATTTAGAGAAAATTCTAAAATGGTTATCACAATTTCTGTTCCCAGAGTAGTTCACTGCTTTCGAATGCCACAAGTTTAGGAGGAGGAGAGAGAAAATGCAATGTCAGATCAGCTTTAGAGAGACAGGCGAACATGTATTGAAGCAGGCAGAAATAATATAAAACCATTTTCCACTTTTCATTTTTTGAAAATGCAGTATTAATGTAAAAAATGTTCAACCATTTTATACATTAATATGGGTTATACAATATTGTATAATATTGTACAAAATTGGTTGTACAAAACCAAATTTTCTGAATTTAAATATATTTAAATTAATGTTAATGCTCAATGTATATTAGCATATTAAATTCTCTGGGAAAACTGGCAATAAGAGACATTTAATTTCAACTCAGCATTTTGCAAACTAGGTGACCATTGATTCTTTCATTTGGCTTTCTATAAGACACTCATTTAACATCTTCACAGGATCCTCTTAGAAAACACTAAGTTAAAGCTTCTTTCTGCAAGTACTGACATTCTGTCTACATGTCTTGCTCTGTCTCACTTACACATTGTGTTGCCTCTGTCTTTTGGCTTTCAGGCATGTGGAAATACCGTTCTTTATGCTCTGAAGTACAGAGCTCAGTGCCACCCCATGAGCTGCCTTGTTGGTTTTAGATAATATTCTAAGTAGACATAAGCCAAAAGGCTGCTTAGGCATGGATTGGGGGCCACCTATCCTGTACAGCAAGCATCTTTAGTCTTTAGGGCTTAGAAGCTTAGAGTGCTTGTAGCAGTTTAGAGTTTAGAAGCTCAGAGTGCTTGTAGCAGTTTTTCAGATAATTGGACCATGGACGATCCAGATATTTTGCCTGTTTGGACTGTCAATGGGATGAGTGAAAAGCACTTACATACATACTCAAAACAAAGGGACTTCTGAGTTGGACATCCAGGGTTCTAACCTCCACTTGGCCAAACACCAGCTACCTGACCTCCTGTAAGTTAACTTCCAAGTCTCAGGTTCCTCTCTTGTGAGATGGTGGTGATATTATTTCACAGAGGTTTTCATTAGGCTTTGATATAATTATTTAGTTTTTGGAGGGTTGTTGGTTTTCAATAAATAGTAGCTGTGCTTAATTTTTCTAACACATATGTGACTTTATATAAATGGCTAAATGATATACTAGCTATCTAGTGTGGCATACACATATACCACAAATTTAGCACCTTGGAACAATATTATTTCTTATCTCATATTTTCTATGGGTCAAGAGTACAGGAACAGCTTAGCTAAGCTACATCCTCTGCAAGCCTGCTATCAAGGTGTTAGCAAGGCTGGGGTCTCATTTGAAGGTTCAACTGAGGACAGACTGACTTCCAAGCTCCTGTGGTTGTTGGCAGGATTCAGTTCCTTGCTGTTTGTTGGAAGCTGCCCTCAGCTTCTTGCCACATGGACCTTTTTATGTGGCAGCTTATGTCATTAAAGCCAACAAAGGGAAAAGTCAATAAAGAATCTTTTAGCAAGATGGAAGCTACAAGTTAGAAGTAACATAATTGTGAAAGTGACATCCCATCAACTCTGCTACATTCTATTGGTTAGAAATACATCACAGGCCTACCCACATTCAAGAGGAAGAGATTATATAAGGCATGAATACTAGAAAAAAGCAGTCATGTGGGGCCATGTTAGAGTCTGTCTGTCACAGATGAGGTCAAATCACACATGCTGAATTTTAGTTTATTTTTCCCATGTTTTGCTGTGATTCCCTCATTTCCCTTTGTATACCCCTTTACCTGGATAATCCTCCATTGCTAGGCACAGGAGATACATTTTAGCATGCCAGCTTGTATAATCTCATATTTTTCTTCAGTCAGATACAGATAGATAATGGATGTATGAAAACATACATATATGTACATATATATGCATGTATGTGCATGTGTGTATTTCATTTAACAAATGAGATAATATTACACGCTTGTGATTTTTTACTTTAATTTCTGGAATACATGTGCAGAAAATGTAGGTTTGTTACAAAGGTATATGTATGCCAGAGGGGTTTGCTGCACCTATTAACCCATCATCCAGGTTCCCTCCCCTTGCCCCAAACCCCACAAACAGGCCCCAGTGTATGTTGTTCCCCTCCCTGTGTCCATGTGTTCTCATTGTTCAACTCCCACTTATGAGGGAGAACATGCGGTGTTTGGTTTTCTGTTCCTGTGTTAGTTTGCTGAGGATGATAGCTTCCAGACTCATCCATGTCCCTGCAAAGCACATGATCTCATTGCTTTTGAGGAGTGCATAGTATTCCATGGTGTATATGTACCACATTTTCTTTATCCAGTCTATTATTGATTAGCATTTGGGTTGTTTCCATGGCTTTGCTATTGTAAACAGTGCTGCAATAAACATATATGTGCATGTGTCTTTGTAGTAGAATGCTTTATATTCCTTTGGTTATATACCCAGTAATGGGATTGCTGGGTCAAATGGTATTTCTGGTTCTAGATTCTTGAGGAATCTCCACACTGTCTTCCACAGTGGTTGAACTAATTTACATTCCCACCAACGGAGAAAGCCCTTCCTATTTCTCCACAGCCTCACCAGCATCTATTGTTTCTTGACATTTTAATAATTGCCCTTCTGACTGGCATGCGATGGTATCTCACTGAGGTTTTGATTTGCATTTCTCTAATGATCAGTGATGTTGAGCTTTTTTTTTCATGTTTTTCGGCTGCGTAAACGTCTTCTTTTGAGATGTGTCTGTTCATATCTTTTGCCCACTTTTTGATGGAATTTTTTCTTGAAAATTTGTTTAAATTCCTTGCAGATTCTGGATATTAGGCCTTTGTCAGATGGGTAAATTGAAAAATTTTTCTCCCATTCTGAAGGTTGCCTGTTCACTCTGATGATAGTTTCTTTTGCTTTGCGGAAGTTCTTTACTTTAATTAGATCCCATTTGTCAATTTTGGCTTTTGTTGTAATTGCTTTTGGCATTTTTGTGATGAAGTCTTTGCCCGTGCCTATGTGTTGAATGGTATTGCCTAGGTTTTCTTCTAGGGTCTTTATGGTTTTGGGTTTTACACTTAAATCTTTAATCCATCTTGAGTTAATTTTTGTATGAGGTGTAAGGAAGGGGTCCAGTTTCAGTTTTCTGCATATGGCTAGTCAGCTTTCCCAGCACCATTTATTAAATAGGGAATGCTTTCCCCCATTGCTTGTTTTTGTCACATTTGTTGAAGATCAGATGGTTGTAGATGTGTGGTGTTATTTCTGAGGTCTCTGTTCTGTCCCATTGGTCTATATGTCTGTTTTGGTACCAACACCATGCTGTTTTGGCTACTACAGCCTTGTAGTATAGTGTGAAGTTAGGTAGCATGATGCCTCCAGCTTTGTTGTTTTTGTTTATGATTGTCTTGGCTATATGGGCTCTTTTATGGTTCCACATGAAATTTAAAGTAGTTTTTTTTTCTATTTTTTCTAATTTTGTGAATAATCTCAATGGTAGTTTGATGGGAATAGCAGTGAATCTATTAATTACTTTGGGCAGTATGGCCATTTTCATAATATTGATTCTTCCTATCCATGAGGACGGAATGCTTTTCCATTTGTTTACGTTGTCTCTTATTTCTTTGAACAGTGGTTGGTAGTTCTTCTTGAAGAGGTCCTTCACTCTCCTTGTTAGCTGTATTCCTAGATATTTTATTCTCTTTGTAGCAATTGTGAATGGCAGTTTATTCATGATTTGGCTCTCTGCTTGTCTGTTGTTTACACCCTTTTTTTTGCATTCTGCTTTTCTTGAATACATCATGGAAATGTTTCCAACTCAAGCAATATAGTACTACATTGTATAATGCTCTCTAACGTTCACAATATCCAGTCATTCTACTACCAATAGGAATTCACCAAGCTACCAGTCTTTTGGCACAACAAATAATGATGCAATAAATATTCTTGTTCATGTATTTTTACCTCCTGCTGCATATTTTCCTCTGGGTTAGGTTCCTATAATTAAGTTTCTGGTTCAAAGAATATTTTTAATTTAATAGATATTGCCAGATTGTTTTCAAAAAGAGTTATGATAATGCACATTTTTTGCCAGCAGTATATTCAAGTATCCCTTTTTCCCACCAGCAATAGGCATTATTGCTCTGTTCAATGTCTGCCAGTATCATGGGCAAAAAGGGATATCTAATTATTTTAATTTGCATTCACTGACAATTGGTGAGGTTGAGTATCTTAATGTTTGTCGGCCATTTGGAATTGCTTTTTTGTGCACTGCTTCTTTGCTAGTCTTTCTACTGGAATGTTTGAAAGGGTTCTTTACATAAAATAAACATTAACTCATATCATTTATATTAAAAATTTTCCCAGATTCATCATTGTTTTCTATTCTCATTTTTTGGTGGAATCTTTCTACATACAAAGGTTTTTAAATTTTTTATGGTCCTTATACATATTTTGCTATGTGCAGACGCTAAACAACATATGAGGTGTCTTAAATGTTACTTTTATAACATTGTCTTATTATTTTTTAGTTCAAATCTTTAATCCTTACAGCATTATTTTATGCTTTGGGTAAAACAAGGACTAACTGTGTTTTCTTCTGGAGGGATAGCCAGTTATGTCTGTACCATTTGTAAATAATCTATGTTTTCTTACTGGTTCAAATATTAATGTCATTGTGATTTACATTTTCATGTATTTTTAGATATAGTTCTGGATTTTCCAATCTATTACACTAATCTATGTGTCTGTTTATATACTATGAAAAACTTATTTGAATGGATATTTTGAATCATCTTTTATATAAGTCATATTCTCCATTTCTAGTTTTCTTTCACACACTTTTCTTGGCAATTCTCTGGCTTTCATTTATGTAAGTGTTTAGAATAATTTTGTCCGGTTATAAAAAATATATACTGGAATTATAATTGGCATTGTATTAACTATGCATTGATTGCAGAAGAATTGACATTTTTATAAAATTTATCAATCACTGGGTATCTTTCTATTTGTTCAGATCTTGATTTATATCATTTAATACACATTTGTAAAAATTTAATTCATAAAATTTTCTGTTATTTTCTTATGTTTATTCCTAAGATTTTATATTGTTTGCCATTATGAATGTAATTTTTGTTCTACTTTAATTTCTAGATGCTTATTGGTATACCAGATACAAGATTTTCTTTTTGTAATTTTATCATATTACAAACCATCTTACCAAATTCTTTTTAATTGAAGGAGAACTTTTTGTTTTAACTACACTCTAGAGAGTCTTCTAGGTATCAAATAATTTTATCTAAAAGAGATAGGTTTATCACTTTTCCTTTATATTTGTTTTTTTTTCAATTTTTCTACTGCATTTTTAGAACCTCCAAGAAAATATTGACTAACAATGGACATCTTTATCTAGTTCTTGATTTAAAAGTAAAATAATTTTACTGATTTGTGATTGAAATAATATTTGCTATTGACTGTTGACAAATTTAATTAATATATTTGTAATCCCATTTTGCTTTATAAAGAATGGCTAATGACTTTTTTCATTTGATTTCCTGAAAGAAATGCTATTTCTTCATAGTATGACAATACCTTTATATATCTTCATAAAATCTACTAGTTTATATTTTAGACTTTTTGCATGTGTATTTATACATTTTTTCATGTGTATATATAAATAATCTTGATTTACTTTAGAAATTTTTCATGTGTATTTTAGACTTTTTGCATGTGCATTTATAAATAATATTCCCGATTTACTTTATCTAATATTCATTTACTTTATGAAGGAGTTTTAGGTTAAGTGCAGTGGCTCATGCCTGTAATCCCAGCACTTTGGGAGGCCAAGGTGGGCAGATCCCTTGAGTCCAGGAGTTCAAGACCAGCCTGGGTAACACGGTGAATCACCATACACAAGAAATTCAAAAATTCGCCAAGTGTGCTAGCACGCATGTATAGCCCCAGCAACCTGGGTGGCTGAGGTTGGAGGATCACCAAAACCCACAAGATCAAGGCTGCAGTGAGCTAGGTTCATGCCATTGCACTCCAGCCTGGGTGAGAGTGAAACCCTGTCTCAAACAACAAACAGAAAAAAGCTTTACTGAAATGCAATTTACATACTATAAAATTCACCCATTTTATGTATACAATTCAATGACTTTCAGTAAATTTATAATTGTACAACCATCACCATAATCCAGCTTCCATCACCTTGAAAAGATGTGCCCATGTACAGCCAATTTCTGTTCCTTCAGTTCCAGGCCACCAGTAATCTGTTTTCTGTGTCTACAGAAACAGAACATTTTATGTAAATAAATCACACACTATGTGGTCTGTACATCTTGCTTCTTTCGCTTGACATAATGTTTTTGAGGTCATGTATGTTTCAGCATGTATTACTATTTCATTTCTTTTTATTGTTGAATCAACTTTCTTTTAAAAAATGTATGTATTTGAATTTTGGAATTAAAACTAAGAAGCCTTCTTACAATGATGTGAGAAAATTTTTCATCTTTTTGGTGGTGTGTAATAGTTTTATAATATTGTAATTGTGTTTTCCCTAAAGACAAGCTAGAATTTTGCTGTGAACCCATTTTGTGACTTTTTCAGTGTGAGATATGTAATTGTTTATTCATTTTTATAGTAATTGATCAATTTAAGTTGTCACTTTTGGGGGATAAATTTTAATAACATATTTTTCTAAAAAATAATCCATTCTCCTAGGATTTCAAATGTTTGTCATGTATTTTCTTATCCTGTTAATTTTTCCTCTACCATTGTGTTTGTGATAATACTTTTTTTCAATCTTAATCTTGTATTTTGTTTTTTCCCTTTATTGCTCCTTTTCCTCCTCCTCATCAAACTCCTCCTATTTCTTCTTTTAGGTATCTCATCAGGCTCATGAGGTATTTTATAATTTTTCAAGCAATATTTGTTTTAATGTCTATAAACTTTTTTGCTATTTTAGCATTAATTTTAATTAATTTTAACTTTTTAAAATAAATTTTTCCTTCTTGGTCTTTTTTGTTGTTGTTGTGTTGTTGATGTTCTTTTTCTATAATCATGAGATCAGTAATTTACATTCAATTTAGATTTTGTTATATTTTTATTTACAAATTCATCAAAATGCTGTTTTATGTTTTTGTTAAATACTCTTTTCATTGCTTTCTGGATAGTCTGTATTGTTGGTTTGATCTTCTTTATGATGTAAGGAATATCTATTCCAATTTTCTATTGGAATTGTTTCTCAATTTCCAAGCAAATGACATTATTCTGGTAATCTTTGAATTTTATATTTTTAATCAGAGCATATGGCCTATCAAATCTTCTTGGTAATCAGATTCAGCTCAGTTTATGTAAATGTTCCATGAACCTACAGAAAATGAATATTATTTCTTTTAGACATATATGGGCCTACATTATTGAATATAATTATTATATTATTAATTTCCTTCATGTCTTTAATTTTCTCTGATTTTAAAATAAGTATAGTCAAATATTCTATTTTGAAGGCTTATCAAATTCTCCTTGATTTTCTAACAGATTTACACATATAGCTGTTATTTAGTATGTAGAGGTTTATGATAGAAGTATCTTCAACATCAGCTATCTCTATTATTATATTATGCCCCTCTGTTTGGTGTTTTTAATAGAACATTTCACCTAAATTATATTAGGTAAAATATAATTGCCACTTCTGCTGTTAGTTTTGTTCTCATTTGCCTAATATCTCTCTTTATCTATTTTTAATTTTAAAAATGCATTAAATATATCTTTTTAAATAAATAGCACATTTTCATTTTCATCCAATTTTTAACCCTATCAATCTCTTGCTTCTAATGGAAGAATTTAATTCATTCCTAAATTCATACATTAATTGTATTCCTGCCATCTTAGTATTTATCACCTAATGTCTTTAGTGATTTCTTTTTTTTCCCCGTTTTTTTTTCACCAATTTGCTAAAGTTGGTATTTATTTCATTTCTTGACTTTTAAATTTAGAAGTTCTAGTACATGTTTTATATTCTAACTGATCACTTTCCCTTTTCAAGGACTCATAATCACACCCTATTTATCTACTAATATGATTCCAACTCTTTCCTATACCAAATATTCTATTAACCTCATCTCCTTACCCTTCTATGAGATGAAATCTTACACTACTTTTTCCTTCCTTCCTTCCTTCCCTCCCTCCCTCCCTCCTTTCTTTCTTTCTTTCTTTCTTTCTTTCTTTCTTTCTTTCTTTCTTGCCACTGCTCAAGTCTCACCCAGATGATATTTTTAAAATACTTCTTCCCTTTCCCTCCCAACTACCATCCAACTCTGGTTTCACAGACCTAATGAAGTATGTTCAGATGTAAGCTATTAAAATTTCCTTGCAGATGCTCCTTCTATTTTAATAAACTGTATTATTGCTCTATTTCACATTACTAGAAAGTCTATCACCATCCATTTAGATTTATACGTATAAACCAGGGTTCTTTGCTCACCACATGTTTCTCTATTCCTCCATTTTTCTTACCTTGAGATTTCTATTATGATGGATCTGTTTATTGGAGTTGGTCATTGAGTGTTTTCTTCCAATGAACTGAGTGATCTATTCTTTCAATCCTAATGTCTTTGTAAGTATATTTCTTTTACTCCCAAGAGACAAATAATAACTTGACTAGGCACAGGATAGTTCAGTTGTAGTCCTTTCTCTCAGTAGTCTTCAAATATTATCCCAAACTCATCTAGCTTCCAGCCTTTTAGACAATCAGAGCAATGGTGGTCTCATTATTTTTCCATTATAAATGTTGTTATGTACTAAACTGTGTCCACGAAATTTTATATGTTGAAGCCCAATTCCAATGCAATACATTTGGAGAAAGGGCCTTTGGGGAGGTAAGAGAGGTTAAACGACATCATTAGGGTGTGGTCATAATCAAACAGGACTGATAAGGAGAAAAAAAAGATGCCAGATCTCTCCAGATCTCTCTGTCTCTCTCTCTTTCTTTGCTTGTGCACCTAAAGGAAAGGCAACGTGAGGACACAGCTGTCTGCAAGCCAGAAAGAGGTCTCACTAGAAACCATCCATCCTGATGCTTTGGTCTTGAACTTCTGGCCACCAGAACTGTGAGGAAATAAATTCATGTTGTTTAAGCCAACAAGTCTGTCATTCTGTCATGGTAGCCCAGGCCAAGTAATACAGATCCTTTTTGATTTTATCTGAAAGTTTGTAAGGTTTTTCTCTTTAGCACTGGAACTCTATAATTTTATTAGAATGAACTTAAATATGTGTGTCTTTTCTCACCAAATCTGACTGAAACTTCTGTCATTTTCATTTGCCCTACCCATATCCCTCAGGGAAATGTTCCTATAGGCACTTATTGCCTCTCTTTTATTTTTTTTCTCTCCTCCTGAAATCCTATCATTTGTACTTTTGATCTCTGAGGTTTATTCTCCAAATCTCTTATCTGTTATCTCATGTTTTTCATCTCGGTGTCATTTGAGATGTTTCTTCTAAATAGTGTTCCAGGTTATGAATTTAGGTCTTGGCAATGATTAACCTCTCAACCAATTTATTTGTTACTTTTTATTTATTTCAGAAATCATGGTTTAGAAGACCTAGACAAGTTTTCTGAGTACTGCACTACAATCTTTTGTTTTATTCACGAAATTCAAACACATCTGCCATTTTTCTGCTTTAATAAAAAAGTCTAGTTCCACCCAACTGATATCATAATATATTCCTCCATTCTTCATTCAAAACAATTATAACATAACTAATATTGTCCAGGATATCTGTAGATGGGTATAGGGTACTTAGTTAAGAAAATTAACATAATTATTAACCTCATTGAGTTTATAGTCCAGTGGTATAAACAGGCGTCATACAAACCCATAAATGAATATCTGCAAACAAATTTTAAGACATGTCATAAAAGAAAATAAGAGTACAAGATAAAATGACAGGGCAGAGTAGTGGTGTAGTAATAATTATTGTAAATAACATGGCTGTGAAATCCTCTCTGAGAAGTGAAATTTAATCCAAGAATAAAGAATGAGTTGGGAGACTAAGATTTAAGTGGAAAAAGATTAAAGAAAAAGTTTATAAAGAGAGTGATCTGCTCAAGGAATTGAAAGGAGGCCACCACAACTGAAAGAAGCTGGGCTTTGAAGGTTGCTGTGGTGTGAATGTGTCCCTCAAATTTCATGTGTTGGAAAGTTAATCCCCAAATTCTTACATTAATTGGTGGTGGGGGTCTCTGGGACATAATTAGGATTAGATGAGGTCATAAGAATATGGCCCTGATGATGGGACTGGCAGCTTTATAAGAAGAGGAAGAGAGACCTGAGTAGGACTGCTCTTGTCCCCTTACCATGTGATATCCAGTGCTGTCTCAGGACTTCGCTGAGAGTTCTCATCAGCAAGAAGGGCCTCACAAGATACAGTCCCTTAAACTTGGACTTCTCAGCCTCTGGAACTGTAAGAAGTAAATATATATATTTTTTTATAAATTACCCAGTCTTGGGTATTCAGTTACAGCAACCAGAAAAAAAAAAAAAAAAAAGAAAAAAGAAAAACAGACAGGCATTGTGTCAGAATGTAGTATTCATTGTAAGAGCATGAAAAGTCATTGTCATTTTTAAGAGCACAGTAATATCATCCCACTTTCATATAAAAAGGATGACTCTGGAGGTTGTTTGAAGAATAGACTGGGGTGAATGAATCATGGGAATTTATAAGGAAACCTGAGATTTTAGTGTTATCTAAACCAAAGGTCAGCAAACTTTTTCTATAAATGACAAAACAGTAAATATTTTAGACTTTGCATTACATATGGTCTCTGTTGTAACTAAACCACTATTGTAGTGTATGAACAGCCATAGATAATACATAAATGAATGACTATAGCTGTGTTTTATTAATTTTTATTAACAGGAACAGGTAGTAAAGCTAAATTTGGCCTGCAAGTTGTAGTTTGCTGATTCCTGATGTAAACATTTAGAAATTCCTTTCACTAATGCCAAAAGATCATCACTAAGATGCTAATTCCAAAGTTCTGTGATGTATCCCATAGACTAATCACAGTGACTGTCATGTGGTAGTTGTTCAGCAAATACTTGTTGAAAAAATAATTAGTGTAGTGATTCATAATAGTTAAACTTGTCTAATCAGAAAACAAATTTGTTTAGTCATTCCCTTGGCTTGGTGTCACTAAACCAGCTTTCTGCCCATATCAGAGCATATTGCAGAGTGACTAAAAGTAAGCAATGCTGGACAATTAGCTTAATGGGTAAGATATTTCAAATTTGCCTTGGCTTGTAATCCTTTCTAATGGTCTATATTTTCTTATCAATAAAGAGAGTCTACATATGATAGAACTGCATCCCCATTTATCTTAGAATATTTTACAGTCTACTTTTGATGTTAGGATAGTTAAATAGATTCAAGTTCTTCACTTATTCCCTATTTGATATATAAGATTTATGTAGTAATATTATTAATCTTATGAAATTTGAATGCTGGATAATTGGAGGGTATATGGGTCTTAGCAACATTCCCAACACCAAGATGTTGGAAGAGTATGGGAAAATCTGGTGCATACATTACCAATGAGTAGGAGACATATTCTAAACGCCAAGACCCCACAAACAGAATACATGATTACTAGCTAGGACCTTGAAGGTTGAGTAACTCTGAACTGGGTATGATTTTGAAATCAACAAGTCCATTACCCCCACTTTCTTGAAAATAGTCCTCTCTGTGCTTATTATGAGATGTCACTTTTGAAGGTGATAAGTGTTTGCTAGGCTGAGATGAAGATTGGGAAAGATGTTGCAATGTTTAGAAAAGCTTACTCTGTGTAAACCTTTCTCAGAATTTATGCCCTTTTAGATCAGCTTAAGATGTCATATAGGAGGGACACCATGGTCTATAAAACTCATAAGAATCTGCCAGCCAGGTTGGACTTTTTCCTCATTATAGCCCTTGAGAGATGCCAGGAATCATAGCTATGAGCACTATTTATTCTTTATTTATTTTACTTGTAAGAAAAACATTACTATCAACTCATGGTAAGCTAGTATAATTATAATAACTTATTTTTCAAACTTTGAGAAGCTTTTTAAAAATTTTACAAATTACAAAATAAATGTGTTTTCACAGAAGAAAATTTTTAAAATGTACATGTAAAAAGAAAAAAATACCACTATGTATTCATTCAAAATCAGTATCATGGTGAAAGCATTGTGACCTGTTTTTAAAAACTTTATAATATATCATACACATGTCATTAACAATTCTTCTAAATATCAAAATGCATTTGACCAATCACATATCTTTGGATACACTGGATACATTGGTTGATGCTAGGTTTTTACTATTACAAATAATAGTATAAAGAATATTTTTGTATACTAATTTCCTAAGCATTTTCTTAGCATAAATTTAGACTTGACCCACCCCTCTAAATTACCCTGCAGAGTGTTAATGATGTATTTGTCCCAGCAGTGTTAAGAGATTGGGAGTTTTAGTATAATTTCACCAATACTGAATTTTGTCTTCAGTTTTTTTTCAGAGACAATGAGTACCCAATTTTAATTTCCTTTGCTTTGATTTTAATTAGTGGAATATTTTTTCAAGTCTTGTCATTGATATTTCTTAAATTACTGATCTTTTTGTTATTTCTCCTTTGTATATTTATTTTATATAGTTATAATTTTATTAGTCTTTATTACATTTACATGTTGTATTTTCTCAGTTTGTCATTTGTATTTATTGTTATAAAGTTTTTAATATGCAAAATTTCAAATTGTGTTCAGTAATAGCCCACATTTATGTAGTTTTTCTATAGATTTCAGATTGTACTAAATTTTTAATACATGCAATTTTATTTAATCTTTAAACCACCTTTAAAATGCATACAATAATTATCCTTATTTCAGTGGGGAAACTGAGGCATAGAGCAGTTCAGTGTCTTTCCCAAGTTGCATACCAATTATTATGTGTTAGAGCTTGGTATTTAAAATTAGAGAATCTGATTCTAGAGTTCATTTTATTGAATATTTTCTTCTTTTTTTCTTGAGGCATTTGCCTAGAAAGTCTTGACCCACTCTAATACTGGAATTTTTTTTTTTTTCTTACACTCCTCTCTTTATCCAACTCTTCACTTTCATTTTTTTCCTTTGCTTTTTCTTCTTCATCCTCTTTCCTTTCCTTTTCTCCTTCCCCAACTTCTACATTCTCTTCATTATATCTGGAATTGATGTTGTTATGGTACAGGTTAAGAATGAAAGTTAGTTCTTCAAATAGTTAACCAATTATGTCTGAACTACTTATTAAACAATCTAGCACTTTGTCAATAATTTGAATGCTAAATGTATCATATGAATAATAGATATACTTGGATGTATATTTTATTTTACTGCTCTATTATTATTGTAGTAAAGTCACATGGTTTAAATATTCTATAATATTTTATTATTGGAGAGTACAAATACTTTATCATAATTTTTTTCAAAATTTTTTTACTATTAATGATCATATGTTTTGCCATATAAACTTTTTCTTGCTTCTCAGTTTTCAAATAATGAGTTGATTTTCTACTTCTCCATAGGTAAGCAATAAGGATATTTTTGTGTTTTGCTTTTTGATATTATAAACTGATGAATTTTAAAATATTGCTGTATTTTAATATCCTTAACACTCAAATTTTCCATTTTTGGACAGTGGAAGCCTTTTAAAATTTTATCTGAATCATTTTGAATCAAACTCCAACTGTCTTTTGTAACTTTCATATTTTCAATGATCTAGACTCATTTTCTACCTCAAATCAGGAATTGGTCATATTTTCAAGGATCCCTGATTAATGTTGTGATTAAGTTCATGATCTGAGCATTAGGGGTGCTCATTGCTATTGCTTCAGTCATGATTTCAAGTATTTTTTTTTTCCTGCCGAAGAAAATACAACATGAGTTCATACTGGTATTTTCACTGAAATGTGGGATTATACTTCTTGGCATATCTTATTTAATTTTAAATATGATCTCTTCTTTAACATTGAAAATCTTTGTTTATTCACATAACTATTTTCTGTACACATACACACAACTGACTAACAATAAGCTTGGGTGTGTTTATGTTTTGTTTAATTATTGTTATCTTCTGAATTTAATCCGTTAAAGGCATGCAATACAATTACTGCATTTTAAAGTTATTTGAAACAGTTTCTCTCTGCATCATTTTTCCGACAACTCAATTCAAAGGTTGTTTTTTTTTTTAATTACTAGCAATTCCTTTTTTAAGTCTTATGTAATTTTGTTTCAAAAGTATATGCATTTACGTGGTATTAAAGTCAAACCTACAAAACAAAATGTATTAGAAAAGTCTAACTGCAATCAATCTTGTCTCTGCTATTCTCTGCTAAAAAAAATCATAAAATATGTTTTTTCTTCCATTTTTAAGTAAAGGATTTATATGTATATATGTCCTTTTATATTCCATATCTATCCACTTTAAAATAAAGGATTTATGTATATATATCCTTTAATATATATTTATGTGTACATGTAAATATACATATGAATATATGGATATATGTAGATATAAAATATATATTAGTCCCTTCTTTCTCAATTAAATGTTGTGCCATATTATACAAAAATATTTTCAATAGTTTTATTGTTTTTTATTTAATACATCCCAAAGATCATATAAAAGCAGCAGCATACACATATATGTTTAATTACACACTAGTATAATACTTCATTGCGTATTCATAGTTTATTTAGTTAGTTTTGTTTTGTTTTTATTTTTATTATACCTTGGTGTTTTCTTTATTGAATCATACAAAATTGTTTGTATGATTTATTAGCTAAATAAATCTTTTAGCTAATTTACCTTTTACAAAACAACAGATTTCAAAACATTAGCAGCTTCTCATTTTTATGTAGCGTTTTTTTAACCTGTAGCATAGTTTTTCAAAACAATACTGTTAAATAGATGTGCTTTGAAAGTTAACTGGTAATGACTTGATTTATAACATAGCTTAAGAGAACAATTAGTTTAAAAGGACAGACTAGACCTGTGTTTCTTTCAAAAAAAGAAAACGCAATTTTTGATCATGTGAATTCAAGTTCACATTTAAAAATAGACAGCATCCTAAAGTGCCTCATTTTATTTATAATGCCACTTCTTGAAATTATAGTGATCTACAATGTGAACAGTAAAGCAAATAATTTCAAACTATATTTTTATGTACATTTAAACCCCTTTAGTATTATGTACCACTATTAAGCACGTGGATTGAAACCAGGGCACTTCCAATATATAGCTCATGCTTCTATGTGATTATTTTTAAGAGCAAACTTAGAGGTATTCTTTTTCCTCCACCCCCAACTGAAACAATTTTCAGCTACAGAGGAGAGCTGCTACCTCACTCCAGCAATGAAAAATGTTACTGTAAATCCAATTTGACCAGTCAGTTTCTCAAGATCCTTTTTTATTTTATTTATTTATTTGTTGTAGAGATTGGTGGTCACTATGTTGCCCAGGCTGGACTTGAACTCCTGGGCTCAAGATACTCTTGACTAAGCTTAGAGTAGCTGGGGCTACACCGACCCACCACCACACCCTGATCTCACATGTTGCCACTCCCAGCTAATTTTTTTTTTTTTTTTAACTTTTTGTAGAAACAGGGTCTCGCTATGTTACCCAGGCAGGTCTCAAACCTCTCGCCTCTAGTTAACCTCCTGTCTTGGTCTCCCAAGGTGCTGGAATTACATGTGTGAGCCACTGCTCCTGGCTATCAAGACCCTTTTTTATATTATTTATTTTTTAAATTATACTTTAAGTTCTAGGGTACGTGTACACAACATGCAGGTTTGTTACATATGTATACATGTGCCATGTTGGTATGCTGCACCCATTAACTCGTCATTTACATTAGGTATATCTCCTAATGCTATCCCTCCTCCCACTCACAACCTATCAGTACAGTTTTATGTTCTCTTTCTTTTCTTCTTCTTACAAAAACAGAACATCAGAACATATAGGAGGGCATCCCTGCTGGCCTGTTCATCCTGCAAGGTTTCTGAAAAAGGCAGAACCTGTTGCAACAACTTCTCTGGTCAGTCATGCAGGGTGAACAGACACCTGTGCTTGGCCTCACAAAGCAAAAAGGTGGACCTAGAACCCACTCTTCCCAGAGTAGACACAGAAGGTTAAAAAGTAACAACAAATCACAAAGTGACTTCAAGTATATTAAAGAAATCAATGATTTAGTGTCTTAAATGCATGCTCTCACTTATAAGCGGGAACTAAATAATGTGTACATGTGGACATAGAGTTTGGAATAGACCTTGAAGACTAGGAAAGGTGGGAGGGTCGGGGGTGCTAGGGATGAGAAATTACATAATGGGCACAATGAACACTATTTGGGTGATGGCTACACTGGAAGTCCAGACTTCACCACTATGCAATATATCCATGTGGCAAAACAGGACTTGTATCCCTAAATCAATAAAAATAAAATAAAAAATTTAAAAATTCCCTGGTCTCCTTAAACTAATATAGACAACTTTGTGAGACACAGTATTTGAAAAAATTATAATCATAATTGGCCACACACCATTATTTCATATATATATATACATGTGCATATATACATAAACACAATCTTGAAATGGTGGGATTTAGATTCTGCCTTGGGTTGAGCTCTGAGGGTTACACTTAACCATCTGGGAATTGTAGCGCAGGTTTACCTTTCTTTTTTTTATATTTAAATTATGTTAAGTATTCAGGAGGCAGAGAACACAGACTCCCTCTCCCCTATGATCCTGTATACTTAGGCTAAGAATTAAACAAGAACCTTTGTGTTCAGCTAGTGCCAAAACAAAACTGAACCCTAAACAGGTTGCCATAAGCATGCTGGCTTTGCTTAGTGTTTTATATTTCTTTAAAAAGCATGGAATGCTTCACGAATTTGAGTGCCATCCTAGTGCAGGAGCCATGCTGATCTTCTCTGTATTGTTCCAGTTTTAGTGTATATGCTACAGAATTGAAACTCATAGCTTATTTAACTAGTCCTCTATAGACGGACGCTTAGGGACATAGTCTTTTACTATGACAAACAGTGCTGTAACGAACATTTTTGGGAATATGTCTTTTTGTACTTTTGGAATGTGTCATTGTGACAAATTATTAGTAGCAAGATTGCTGGGTCAATAGGTCAATATATATGCATACCTTATATGGATATATAATTTTGCTAGATGTTACCATATTGCTTGTGTAATTTAATATATCTATTGCTAATCTACAAGAGTGTGTATATGTTTGAAGTTTCACAAATAGTGTGCTTGTCAACCTTTTGGATTTTGGCAATCTGGGAGGAAAGTAATGACATTTCAGTGTTGTTTTTAAATTTCATTTTTCTTACTATAAGTGAGGTTGAACATATTTTCATCAGTTAAGGACCATTTGTTTTTTACTTTCTGCAAATCAGTGTCTTTATATATCTCATGCATTTGTCTTGTTGTTTCTTATGTTTTTAGAAGTTATTTTTATGTTAAGATTACTGACTCTTCTGGTGTGTTTTGAAAGTAAGTTATAAACTATTTTGGTACTTGCAAAAATTATAAATTATACATATAAAATACACAAAATTATACATTAAAAATTATATTTATAAAATTTATATTATATTTATATCATATTATAAATATATGATATATATGTATTATATAGATTATATCATGTATAATTATATACATTCATATATTCATATATCTCAAGCTTTCTCCTATTGAATGTGGATTTTAAAGTCATTATTAATTATTCCCATTTTTAGATCATAAAATAATTACTTCATACTTTATTACTCCATACTCCATTATATGTTAGTTGTTATTTTTAATATTTAAATCTTTGATTCATTTTGGATTCTTTTTTGGTATATGGGATGAGGAATAGACCAATTTTCATTTTTTATTTTGTTATTGATATATTCCATTACCATTCATCAAGAAGTTCATCTTTCTCCCACTAGTATGAAATGTTATGGTATTATAAATTCAATTTTTGTATGTAAGTAAGTCTATTATTGGTTCTGTTCACAATGTTTTAATCAGAGAGATTTTAGCTATTTTTGCTTTTTGTTCTTGCAAACATACTTTATAATTAACTTGTCTGGCTCTAGAAAAAAAAAACATATAAAAATTTTTCCTTTTAATTTGGTCCTATGATATTTATATATTAACTTATAAATAATATATTTTAATGATGTTGAATATTCATTCCAGGAATATGATATGTCTTTCTATTTGTCCAACTCTGCTTCAGGAGTGTTTTATAATTTTTCTTATTTTAAACTTTTTTATATTATTGATGGAGTCTTCTCTTTTTAATATATCGTTCAGTTCTATTTTTGAATTAATTATTGTCTATGTTGTAAGGCAGTAGTCCAACTTCATTCTTTTGCATTTAATATCCTAGTATCTTTAGTTGGAAATACTATTATTTCCCCCACTGAATAGTCCTAGCATCCTTGACAACAGTTAAGTCTAAATATGAGTTTACTTCTAAACTCTTCATTTTATTATTTTGATCTGCGTGACTATTACTATACTGTACACATTTACTAATACTGTGTAAATTTTTAAGTCAGGAAGTTTGACTTCTCTAACTTTGTTCTTCATTTTCAAAATTTTTTTGGCTATTCCGGGTCCTTTGTATTTTCATAGCTATTGCTTTTGAATATATAATTTGAAACCATCCAGTGTTTTAAATTCTAATATTTGCTTTATTAGAATTTTTAATTGTTCCATTTGATTTCATCAAAGAATTAATTATGAACTTTCCCTCCTCTCTATTTCTTGTAACTCTACCTAATTTTCCCATCTCTTATTTCCATTACTAAAGTTTTGGATCAATGTTAAATAATAGTTGTGATTGCATGAATCCTTGTAACATTCCTGACTTCAATGAAAATTAAAGTCTTACTGTTAATTTTGATGTTGGTTATTAATTTTAGCAAAAATAACAATTTAGCAAATTGTTTCTCGTTAATTAAAACCTTGTAATCAGGAATGACTATGAAGGTGTCTCAAATTTCTGAGTCTTAATTTCCCTATGAAACTAGGGAATTGAAACTAGATTGGATCAGTGTTCAGTCAAACAAATGCTGGCTTTAGCGTTCGACACAAACCAGCTTTCCTAACTAACTCTGGAATATTGGACCTGTTAGTTAATATTTCCAAGCCTAAATTCCTCATTGATGAAAAATTTTGACCGATCATGCTTACCCTTCAGTGTTTTAGGGATTAAAGCTAATATAAGAAAAGCACCTGGTATATAATAACCAAGAGACAGTAGCTTTTATTCATTTTATAACCTTAATGTTATTCTAGCTCTAAAATGCTATGGAGTGCTCTGAACGTCTCTTTTCATACTCCAATATGTAAGAAAACTAATTGCCAAATAATTATGCCCTAACTTGGAGCGGAAGTTTAAACCTCAGTAAAGGACAGACTAAGTTATCCCAGTCAGATCCTTGATAGTTTCATTATGGCACACAGATGGGCCACACAGCAATAAATATAAGAAAACTCAACAATGGAACTGAGATAAGATTTTGTGTGCTATTCACATAACCCAACATCAAAATGAGTTGACTACATGACATAGACTCAGAGAGATCTTAGGAGCTGGAAGGAACTTCTGTGGGTGACGAATTTCATCTCAGACACAAAGCGTCATTATTCATTCTGTGACTTTATTGTGACAAGTCTATCTTTTCATTTGTTAATCCCTTCCACCTATCCATCTCTTAAGATAATTAATAATCATTTACCATGAATTTAGTGACCTGTGTACACGTCTCATGTCTCTTACTAGACTGAGCCATCCACGGGTCAAGCACCATGTAATATTCAAATCAGCATTTGATTCCCGATAAGTACAGAAGAATGAATAAATAGCTCTGTAGTTGAATGGATGAAAGAAAGAACCAATAAATTAACTAATTGATTAATTAACCACCTTCCTGCTTTTTCCATTCCATTTGCATTCACTCAGTTTAAGTGTAAAGGAAAAAATTCATGTGCAATCATGTAAATAGTTATCTCAGGAATCACTTATGTTTCCCAGAAAGATCTTGCTCTAATATAACTGATGTCATTTCTAAGCACCTCATTTATTAATTAGTTTACCTATGTCACTTTGATTATGTTATCTTGAAGAGGTATACAAAGACTGAAGATATATATATATATACACACACACACACACACTTATATATGTATATTTATAAATGCACATGTATTTCTGTTTTTTAGTGTAAATTATTTTTTCCTGGAATTTGTACTAATCCAACTTGAATAACTAGTTCATGGAAGGAACAGTACAAGGGACTCTTTCAGTGTCACAGAAGAAAGAATTGTTGGAGACCCACTGCTCATTTTCGCTTTTTCTCCCCCAGACACCTGATTACCCTCAAATCCCTCCACAGTTTCTCCTAAGGCATGTTTGTCAGTGCATTTACAAAGGCTCTAATTAATTCTTTGTAATTGCATAGTGTTTTCTGCCTCTATTTCTCACCGCTGTCCCAGCCTTGGAAACAAGATGTTCCACCTCTGGAGGCTGCCCTGGTAAAAGCCTATTAATAAATAATTAAGTTTGGAGACTCCTGCAGTGGTGAGTCATGGCTGGAGATCATGTAGAAGCTGTCTCCATGGTAACTCACCAACAGGAACTGCACTGCTCTATTTCTCTTTTTGTATGTGTGGAGAGAGTGGAGGCAAAGGCGTAGATTAAAAAGAGATTTGTTTTATGTATGTTTCTTTCTTTTTAATCTTGTTTTGAAAAAAAAAAAATGCCACTGAATTTAGAATACGAGAAAGGCTATGTTTATGGCAAATGAAATGTGACCTTCAGCTAGGTGCAAAACCTCACACCTCTCTTCCTTATCCCAAGCTCATCTGCTCCTTCTTCCGGATCTGTTACTGGCTCCACCCTACCTTACTGGGTGTACTATTCCTTTCCATGAAGCTATTGCCATGTAGTCATTACTGTGCCACTGGCCCCTGCCAAATGCTTCTTCACTCACTTCTCTTCCCACCTCTATTAACTTGCTCTTCAGTGTAAACTAAAATTATATAGAATGCAAAGAACATGGATTTTGGAGTAGGGTGGGTCCCCAGCCTCTTCTCCTAATTAGCTATGTGACTTAGGAAAGTGATTGGACCTCTCTCCATCTGTTTCCCTGCCCATAAAATGCAAATAATAATCCGCCTGCAGGATTGCAGTGAAGTTACAGAAGGCAGCATAAAGTAGGCGATAAAAGCATAGATGTTTACATCAGATTGGATTTGAATCTTCTCTTTGCCTTTTACTCACTTTCTCTTTTAGGGAAAGTTACTTAATTTCCCTAAGTCTCAGTTCCTTATCTAAAAAAGCTCATCAAACAATCACAGACAGATTTATTTGAAACTTTAACTTATAGGAAGGTATGTGACAGCCTTTTGCAAAGTGTGAACACTTAATATATGTCCATTACAGTTTATTAAAGGATGTAGCATTATAGGTGGCGTGTAATACGTGTAATAGATGAAGCTATTTTTATGATGAGGAGTTTATTGTGAGACAATGGTAACTTGATATAAGGGTCTGATGGTCGGGGGTCAGCAGCTTGGGCACAATAGATCGAAAGTCATTGAACCCTTGTGTCCTTGCCTAGATTGGCACTCGATTCTGCTTCAGATAGAAACTTTGACTTTCTAACCAGTTCTAAGCTCAGGCTCCTTCTTTGTATAATCATGACCCAGGCCAATCTTATCCCAGCACTAAGGTCATTTGTTCTGGATATTCTGCATTTTCCTGCCTCCTGTTCTCTGTTCTGTGATCCAAGAGGCTAACACTTGCAGACTGTATCTCTTAAGCTTGCTTTCAGGTGGCTTCCAGGCGTATAAAACCAATAAAAGAAACCCAATCAGAGCTACATAATTATTTCATAGGAGCAAAGAGGATGAGGTCTGGAACCCAGGAGATTCACTGGGCTCTCTGCTGGTACTTCAAAGTTTAATAATAGTAAACTACAGCAACCTAATAAATCCTGAACAACTGAGAACTTAGATCCTTCCATCATTCTCCCAAGCAAATAATCTTGAGCTGATGGCAGAGGGTGAAGGTAAATAATGGCTGGTATCAGAGGAAAGCTACAATAATTAGCATAGGTCTTGGGACTAGCCATAGAAGTGGTAACTATAGAAACCATGCACATTTCATGTTACTTGATTTTTCCCACCTGTTCTTCCTACCTTAAATAAAAAATTCCAGAAGTGTCCATTAAATTTCAGGGATATATGTGAATGAATTGACATCATCCTATGAAAATATGGTAGCTGGTGAGACTTTTTCTCTCCTCTGTTTTGGGGGCAACTATTTCTTTACCTAATAAAAATCAAGAAAAGATGTTGAATGGCAAAACAGGGAGACAAAAGATGTTCTCCTATACTTATTCCACCTCTCACATCCCAGGTCTCTTCTTTCTCTGACCCACTCTGGAGCCAAGGAAGCCGACTCCTGCATACACCTTGCTGATGGTTTCAAGTTGGGTTTGGCAATGGGATGCATCAGCAAGAGACTGAAGGGTGAAAGAAGAAAAAAGTAGAGGGGAAAGTGCTTGGGCTATCCCTGCCCTGCTCCTTCTGTAGCTGAGCATCTGTGGCAGATGCCATGTCCTTCCATGACCACAGCTTTTGTCAGGCCGCCTTCTATGCTGTTTTTAGATGCCACCCCGTCTGTATTTGCTCTTACCCTGCAAGTTCCTCTGCATGTGATCCCTTCATTGAAATCTTTCAGCTGAACCAAATTCTGCTTCCTACTGAGGCTGTTATTCACATTGAACCTATTCCTGGACCCCATTCATGCATCAGTGCCTTCCATCTCTGTATTGCCTACACATAGTTGGTTCTCCGTGAAAGTTTCTTAAAATAAAATATTTTGTAGTTAGAGTGACTTAGGGTTATCTAAAAGGAGGTCAGCCAGAGGTCAGCTAGAACACGGATATAATTTGGCGTGGCCATAACTCCCATTTGCTAATCATATCTGTAGGTAAGTACTAATATCTTGGTCTTTTTCATCTTTGAATGTCACTGATCATTTAAAATCATTGATTTTAAGAAAAATCAAACACAGTCAGAATGTTTCATCACTGTTGAGAACTATTCAAATTTTCTTCTTCAAATTGACTTGACATCTGTGGTTACCACCGTAGACAATGGTTAGTGGTGTCTTAGGAAGCAGACTGCAAGAGAAGTCTAAAATAAGAAATAATTGCCTATTTAAATTGAAAAGTTTCTAAGCCAGGAAGAGTGGAAATAGTGTCTCAAGATTCCCTGGAATCGCTGGCCCCCTAAGCAATGAGAATTGCTAACATAGAACAATCCTAGAATCAACTCAGCAGGCTCCTCACAGACAAGTTCTCTGCAGGCTGTTCTCTCTTATTCCTTCTACGAGACATGGTTTTCGTAGCCACAGTTAATGTTCTGTTCTGCCCTCTAGACATCACTTCCATCTTATCTGTGTCATATTAGTGCCTGTGAATCCTACAGGAGGGGACAACTTAAAAAAATATATATATATATAAAACAAACTGCCATAAAATCCCTACTTTTTTTTTCTTTTAATCTCCAAGAATATTTCATTTCCTGCTTTGGGAAGCAACCTCATGTCTCTTCCTGCTATCTGGACTTTTTAGTTTATCACTTCAGTCTTGGAAACTTATCAAGTCCCTGTGTTCTCTGCTGGGCAGAGTTTTAACCCGAGTGATCTATTTCTTTATTCCACACATGTGCAGTCCTGTCTAATGCATTCTCCCATCTTGGCATTATCTGTGATTTTTTAGCTCTTCTATTGTATTGGTTTTCCATCCCTGTTAGCCACTGTGTAGTTTATAAACAGCTTGACTGAGGGGTTTCACTTAGAGTAATGTGGGTTCACCCCAAATGAATCCTTAGAAGCAGCAGACGAAATTTTAGTTCTCCGAAATGCAATGGATGTAAATCAGATTAATTGTCTCATGACTCTGGGAACATCCAGGGATCTCATTTCCTGCCTAAGTCATTGGAGCTTTCACGTTAACTTTTGGCAGGTAACGTGGTTGGGACCAGTCATTCATCACCAATAACTGCTCTGAAAACACATCAGGTTAAAAACTGTGACAGGTAGATTGGGCTCTGCTTTCCAGCAAATCAAATTCCAGTAACCCAGCCCCTTTGTCCTTTTACTCTCTCCCCCTCTACCAGAAAGGTTTCCACATGTGAGCATGGGGTATGCAAGAGGTTCTTTCTCTTCTACCATTACTGCAAGGAAGAAACAAGACCATGTACCTACAGGGTTCTCTCTTAAACAATGTACGATTTGAAGAAAAGAATGTCATGCCAGGCCATCATTTTTTACTTATCCTAAGGTTTATGGAACCCACGTCAAGCAGAGACAGGCATTCCATAGTTTTGTGATTAAAAGCATGGAAAACAAAGGTCTGTATAAATATGTGTATATTCGTGTTTACAGCAGCTTTAATTAGAATAGCCAAAAGCTGGAAACATCCATGTGCCCATCAACAGGTGAACAGATAAACCAATTGTGGTTGTATCTATATGATAAAATACTACTAAACAATAAAAAAGAATATACTACAGATACATTGCGAATGTACCCTAAAGTAATTATGCTAAAGAAATCAGATAAAAAGCTACATACTGTATGATTCCATTTATACAAAATTCTAGAAAATGTCAATGAATCTATAGAGTCAGAAAGTAGAATAGTGGTTTCCTGGGATAGGCAAAGAAGAGATGACAAAGGAGCATGGGGGTTGTTGGTTTGCATTCATCATCTCATTTGTAGTGATGGTCTCACAAGTACGTATGTATGTCAAATGAATGGATAAAGAAAATGTGGTACATATATAAAATGAAGTACTATTCAGCCATAAAAAAAAATGATATCCTATCATCTACAACAACATGGATGGAACTGGAGGTCATTAAGTGAAATAAGCCAGGCATAGAAACACAAACATAACATGTTCTCACTTATTTGTGGGATCTAACAATCAAAACACTTGTACTTGTGGACACAGAGAGTAGAAGGATGATTACCAGAGCCTGGGAAGGGTAGTGAGGGGCTGGGATGGTGGGGGCAGGGATGGTTAATGGGTACAAAAAAACAGAATGAATAAGACCTATTTGATAACACAGTAAAGTGACTATAGTCCATAGTAATTTAATTGTACATTTAAAAATAACTAAAATTGGATCGTAACACAAAGGATAAATGCTTGAGGTGATGTATAACTCATTCTGGAAGACATGGTTATTTCACATTGCATGCCTGTATCAAAACAGCTCATGTACCCCAGAAATATATACACCTATGATGTACCCACAAAAATTAAAAATTTTTAAAAAACAGAAAATTCATCAAACTGTACACTTTTAAAAGTCAGTTTATTGAATGTCAGTTATGTCTCAGTAAAAAATAAAATTTATAGAAAACCCCAGGGATCTGGAGTCGGACTGCCTGGGATCAAATCTTGGTTCCAGCACTCCTATACTGTGTGATGCTCTGAACTTACCCAACTTCTTTATATGTCTGTTTCCTCCATTGTGAAAAGGGAATGATATTAACCTAATTCTTCTGTTTTTGTGTGCTGAATTTGTTGATCATGTGAAGCACTTAAAACAATGTCTAGCACATAACAAGTCCTCAGTAGTGTTATTTTCATGTTGACAGTGTGTCTGGCACAATGTCTTACAATTTACAGATGTTATCTCATTTAACCCTCAAATAATCCAGTGACATGCTCATGCTCAGTATACAGAGCCAGAATCTGAAGTCTCATGTCAGGTGGCGAAGACAAAGCTGTAATTGGGGGCGGAGCAAGATGGCCGAATAGGAACAGCTCCAGTCTCCAACTCCCAGCGCCAGCGACACAGAAGACCAGTGATTTCTGCATTTTCAACTGAGGTACTGGGTTCATCTCACTGGGGAGTGCCGGACGATCGGTGCTGGTCAGCTGCTGCAGCCCGACCAGCGAGAGCTGAAGCAGGGCGAGGCATCGCCTCACCTGGGAAGCGCAAGGGGGAAGGGAATCCCTTTTCCTAGCCAGGGGAACGGAGACACACAACACCTGGAAAATCGGGTAACTCCCACCCCAATATTGCGCTTTAAGCAAACAGGCA